>NC_071994.2:87077878-87380909 GCF_028885655.2 Pongo abelii
AGGCCTTGTTTCTCCAGCACTCCATGGGCGATGACTCAGTGGCAACATACTTGCTGACAGTTACTACAAATTCCCAGATGGCAAATCCATGGCTACAGTTGGAGCCCGCAAAACTAAGAACTCTGGCTCTTGTTTAGTCTCACAAAGGCTTCTTTTACCTTAGCATTTGAAATGTTTTTATAAAGAATCTGCTTACAGATTTTCACAATGCCTCTGAGGTTAAAATGGCAACTATTCTTCTGCTTCAATGCATCATGTGTTAGCACTTATCTCTATCCACTTATAGAAGCTGAAAATCTTAATAATAATAATAATACCTGATATCTAAAAAGTGCATTATCACTCAAAGTGCTTTCAGATATAGAATCTGATCTTCACAACATCTCTCCCCACAATGGTGGTATCCCCCAGGGTTCTGTCCGTAGCTTTTCTCCTTTCACTTTTCACAGTTGCCCTGGGAAATGTTATCCACACCTGTGATTTCAACTGCCACTTACATAGTGATGATGGCTAGATCTCTATTTTCAGCTTGCTATTCACACCAGAGATGTAGACTGGCATGTATAGCTGTCCACTGAATGCCTCTCAGGGCTTACCCATAGTACTCAACACGTGCAAACTGTTATTTTCTTCTCCAGATCTGTGCTGAAATTCTCTAGGATAGCTAATAACACCATAATCTTTTCAGCTATCCAAGCTGAATGTATGAGTCTCAGCTTCTCCCTCTCTGCCACTCCCGTAACTCACATAATAGCTCACAGTTATTGTCTTACTTTTACTCCCCTAAATCTTTCTTCAATAGGGTTCTTTCTTCCTTTTCCCAAGTTATTTTCATAGGTCAAGGCTTTGCCTTTTCTTTTCTGAAGCATTACAAAAGCTTCTTAACTCTTTTCATCATTTCCTCTCTGATTCCATACCCAGGCCATCTTCCAACTGTCCTGTCAAAATGGTCTTCCTAAAAACACAAATCTGGTCAGAACACTCCTCTATTTCAAGACATAAGAAAAATTAAACTGGTGATAATATAAAACATGAGAAGAGAATGAATTCTAAACTTTTAGCGAATACAAAGACCTTCACAAGATTACTCCAAATTATTTCTTCCCTTCTTTACTCTCTGAACACAGTAGACATATATGCTATTTCCCAAACAAGATCACCATCTTTCACCACTTTCATGCCTCATGTTTTAACTAACAGATATCTCCTACCTCCTACTAATTCTTTAAGAGTTGAAAATTTCCCCAACACCCCTGTGTGTAGTTAGCTAAGGCCCCACCATTCCTATAGAGTATGCTTACATCATCATAATGGTATAAGCACATAGGTACCAGTATGCCCTTAAGAATATAAGCTACTCAGGGGCAGGAATCTCTCTTATTCATCTTCATATCCCTGATAGTTGGCACTGTTCACAAACTTAGTTGAATCAAGTAATGTACACATATAGTGTTATCTCCATTTCATAGATGTTTCAAAAAGTCATATTATCATACAGGTAAAGCTAGTCAAGTTGCTGAATATAATTTCCCTCAACTACAAAATTAGGATAATTGTGCAGTTCTTTCTCTACTTCAAAAAGTTTTAGTAAAAATAAAATTTTAGAGAGTGTTAAAATAAAAGGAGCCACAATACACAGAAATGTTTTTTGGTTCATTGAGATTCATAGCCAATAATGATTAAAGGCAAGTTACATCCACCTCAGAAAAAAATATTTCCAACAGGTGATAAAAATCATTATTATTCTTAATATGTAAAAAAGTTTTACAGATAAATGAGAAAATTTCCAGTTTTTTCAATAACATGATGTGAAAGGCAATTTACAAATGATGAAATACAAATGACGATAGGCTTATGCAATGTTCAACATTATTGAGGAATGTAAGAAGTGAATCAACACTGAGATAAAACTTTTAACCAAACTGACAAAGATTAACATAACAAAAGTACTCAGTTTTAACAATAATTCCTCAAAATTGGCATCATATACCCTTGATAAGAGTATAGAAATCTTCTAGCAGAGCAAATAGACCCACAGGCACCGAGTATTAAAATGTCACACCATTTCCTCTGGAACATAATGGTGCAACAAATTCTATCTATATTCTACCTACTGTGTAATGATACACTTCCTTTTCTTTAAGATTACATTTTCTTAAATTTCATTTTAATTGCAATTATATCCCTTTGTTTGTCTAATTACATTGTCAGATGCACCATGAACAAAATAATATTCCAAAAACTTCATAATAAGTTGTTTTTCCACTCTGAAACCTCACCTTGATATTCATGATATGGCCTCCATTTACTTTCTCAGATCTTATTTTTTTAACTAAATCAGACTATACTGTTTCCTAAATGTTTCCTACGCTTTCCTACTGTCACATATTGCTGTACACTACTTCTTTTGCTAGAAATGGCTTTTCTGCTGCCCATAACTGAGGGTTTGAATCCATTCGTCCTTTAAGTCCAGCTATTGAAACTATTTCCTTCATTTAGTTTTTCCTGATCTGTAAAATGCAGATAATAAACCAATCTTAAATGGTCATTGTGAAGTTTTAATAAAACAGTGTCTAATACACACAAAAAGGCAAAATAAACATTTATGGAACAAAGTTCCTCCCCATTTCCCTGCCAAGGCCCTGCCAAAGCCTGAATACACCACAATTTCTTACATTTTCATGGTGCAAATAACAGAGAAATTTACTTTAATGAGCACCATGATGTTTATTAGGCTCATTGTAATGTATATCTCTATAAAGCCAACTGGCTTGACCTGAATTTTTTGTTTTGTTTTTTTGAGACAGAGTCTCACTCTGTCGCCCAGGCTAGAGTGCAGTGGTGCTATCTCAGCCTCCCAAGTAGCTTGGATTACAGGCATGCACCACCATACTCAGTTAATTTTTGTATTTTATTTTATTTTTAGTAGACACAGGATTTCACCATGTTGGTCAGGCTGGTCTTGAACTCCTGGCTTCAGTGACTCTCCCATCTCAGCCTCCCAAAGTGCTGGGATTACAGGCATGGGCCACTGCACCCTAAAAATTCAGGCCTGACCTGAATTTTTAATTGTTTAGAAAAAGATCTGGAAGTTTTTCTATTGGTTTACATATCTGTGTACAAGTTCTTCTTTTTCTACTTCTTTAGTCTCTCCTCCAATGTTAAATACTTTTCAAAACTCAAAGAATTTTGTAAAATCTAATATCCGAATGAAGTATACAATGCTTTCTCTCTCTGCCATTAAAAGACAGCCCCCAATAGACTCTATGACTTAACACAATATACTTCTGAGATATTTTAATTTGGAATAAAAAAGATTGGTAATAAAATAGATTTTCTCTTTTTTTCTGCATTTTAAAACCTTTTGTATTGTAAAATAAAACAGAGACACAGAAAACCACAGGAAATGTATGATTTGATGAATTATTTAAGCACAAACTCCTGTAACCACCACTCCTGTCAATAAATGGAAATTTGCCAGCCACCAAGGAAGTCTCCATGTGCCTTAGGCCAATCAAACACCCTCCTTTCCTTCAAAAGTAAACATGGGCTGACTTCTACAATAATCCATTTCTTGTATTTTTTATAGTCTATTCCTGAACACTATAGCTTAGTTTTCTATGTCTCGTAAACTTTACAGGTTTTTACTCCGTCTCTTTCTTTCTCTTATTATTAATCTGTTGAAAAGCCTGAGCCATTTGACCTTTAGACTTCCCCAAAGTCTGGATTTTGTTGATTGCATACACATGGTACAGGTTAACATGTTCCTAAAATTGGTTTTTAGTACCACTTCCAGATTGTCTAAAGTATAAGCAAATCACACCAATGATTAAAAATGCCTTGTATAAACCTCATCTGGCAGTTAAAGCCTAGTTTAAACTAAGATTCCTAGTTTAGCAAATTCAGCACAAATAATTGCTCTAATGGAGTCACATGGCATAGCTAGAATATATGATCAGTCAAATATAATTTTAAATATTTACCTTAGGAATACACTCTATAATTTTTATTTTCTTGAACAACAGACCTAAGTTCCCTTTTTTCCTTTTTTTTTTTTATCTTTATCTTGAACTAATACAAAAACAAGTTTTGGGGGTTGTTTGTTTTTTTTTTTTTTACATCCCTGAAAAATTAACTTTAACATACACCAAAATACAGCAGGTGAGGTATGGGCACATGTGTGTGACAGGGAAAAAAGTCAGCACTCGATGACTTGACCTGTGTTGTCCATTACCCACAGCAAGTCTAACACACACACACACACACAGAGCCAAGGGGTGGCAATAATTAGTGTGCTTTAAGTCAGGGAAGACGAGATGATGGATATATTATCAAATAAAAACATATGAGACAGGAGACATGATAATTTGGAGACAATTAACTGACAGCTTATTATACAACAAAAAAAGCTTGCCTCCTTCTATCATTTGTGATGCCCATAACTCCTAAGGATATAATGTAGGTAAAACTGATATGGTTCCTACCACCATGGAATTTGAAGTCTATCAGGGAGGCATGTAGTAATCAAATAATCAAAGAAATACACATACTTTAGCAAAGTGTGGGCAGGGGGAAAAAGAATGGAAATAGTGAGGCCAAGGGACTAGGGCTAGGATTTCTCCTTATTCAAATTATCTCCTATCCTGACAAAGCTGCATAGAAAGAGAGAAAAGAACTGAATCTAAGGCATGGAAATCTAAAAAATTCATTCCCTTCTTCTGTAAACTGTTGTAGATGTTTAATGGTAAAATGAGGGTATCAGTATACACAGGTTTTATAATCAATTTCTGGGGAAATGGAGGCATTTCTAAATCCCACCTTGAGAAAGCCAAAAGGCCAAAAGGAGTGTATTCTTAACACAAACTTCAAAATAGAATTTTTAAAACCCAAAAGGAATGCAAAGCTAAATTTGTTTTCATGAGAGACTAACTGCTAACTGGAGATGTGGCATTTAAGGCATACACCATGGAAATGAGATTGCATGAATCATGGCTTCTTCAGGCCTACTCAATCCGCCCCGACTGACAAGTCCGACTTCATTTTTTTAGAGAGGGTCCCTTTGATGAGGCAATTCAACATATGACTAACTGGGAGATTAAGAAAGAGAGAAGGAATGATATTTTCAAAACATGATAGCATTTTCCAAGTATGAGTTATTGAGAAATAATATATATGTAAAGAAAGAGAAAGTTGAGGGTTTTGTTTACTATTTTAATGAAATTGAATAACAAGAATAGAATAAGAAGATTTAGGACATCAAAGGGAGTCTATGAGAGTTTTCCCAACAACAGTTCAATTAAACTAATATTTACTGCAGGCCTACCATGTGCCTGATGCTAAGCCCACAAAACAAGCACCTTGAATTAAGGAGTTTATGTGTGAGTCAGTCAACATAAAACAGTTTCTTCGGAGCTGAAATAGAGCTATGTAAAGAAGGAAGAATAGAAATTAACTAATTTTGCCTGGGGTAGGAGGGATCCATCGAGGAGATTATACTAGTAGTTAATTTTGAAAGTCAAATAAGGGTTCTCCACTGGGACCACTTAGAACATGGCAAGGAGAAAAATTTCCATTCAAGAAAACCTGTCTGCACCCAATGACAGAGTTCGCATTCTCCCAAGACAATATAAATACCTAAGTTCTCCATTGAGAAGAGTGGCCATGCACTTGAGAGGCTGTACATTTTAATGGAAAAAGTGCTGGACATTAGCTTTCTGGGCAAGTCACTTAACCTCCTTGGACTGTAGTTGAGTGTTGAAACCTGGAATCTCAAAGTTCCCTTTTAAATCTAGCATTCAATGGTTGTGTCAAGATCCAGGACTACAGAGCTAGAAAGATGCTTACCCATCCTATCTGTCTTTCTCAAGATAGGGAGGAAGAGCACCAACCACACCGATTATAAAAACCCTTTCAGAATATCAATGTCAAGGGCCTCTCTATCCATGGAAAGAATGAGTTACCCTTTAGCCTCCACAACAGCATTGTCTAAAAAAAAAATAATAAGAACCACAAATGAGAGCCATATATGTAATTTTAAATTTTCTAGTAGCCACATTGAAAAAAGTGGAAAAAAACAGGTAAGATCAATTTTAATACTATATTTTATATAAACTAAAATATACAAAATATTATCAATTCAACATGTAATCAAAGATAAAGATTAATGAGATACTTCATTTTTTTATACTAAATCTTCAAAATTCAATATGTTTTTTACACTTACAATGTATCTCAGTTCAGACTAGCAATACCTCAAGTGCTCAACAGCCACATGTGTCCAGTGGTTACTCTATCAGACAGTACAACTCAAGGGTGTGTCTTCAGAAGCTGCTGGATAGCCCTAGGGACATCCATATCTCTCCTCCACATGAGGGTTTAGACTTGAAATTTATTGTTATGGCTGAATTTGATACAGATTTTTAAGGCTTTGATTCTCAGAAAGTTTCCCCCTGTGAGTAGTAACACTGCCCTTATTTACACCTCATCGGAAAGAAAGACTGGGAATTAGTTTTCACATTATGTTGTGGGGAAGGATGGGACATCATTGAGAAAAGAAGGAATCTACCATTGACTCAGATTTTTTTTATGTGTAAGACACTATAGAGGGCTTGTAAGATGGGATGCTAATGTCTATCATATGAACAAAGATTTTGTTGAAAAACATATGTTGAAAGCATATTTTAACATATAAGCACTTATATGATTTCAACATTTAAGTTTTTCAACAAAATGTTTATATGATCGACATTAGTATCCCATCTTACAGTTGAAGAAACAAAGGCTAAGATTGGCTAAATAACTAGCTCATGATCACACAGCTGGTAAGAGGTAGAAATAAATTCAAACCTAGGGCTATGAGACTTAAGTGGCAGGGTTACTAAAGCTAACTCTACTTGTTCACATGTAATTCCACAGCAATCATGGTCTGAATAGTCCAGAAACCTGAAATTTCTTTTCTCGTCTTTGAAACCCTGCATCGATGCACCTTTTAACCAGCCTGGGCTAAATCTTTCCTAAATAGTATTGAGGTTTCTCTCTGTTCCTGCTCTTCCTTAGCTAAGCCACAAAACCGTTTTGCTCATTTCTTCACAAGATTACCGAATCAAAACAAATTTCAGTATCTTTCCCTTGATATTTAAACAGAGGGGTAATGTCTCCACTTTTTAATTATCATAGCTTTTATTTAAACTCTCAGAAAGAAAAGTCTGCAGTTCTGGAAGACAGAATTGTGTTTATAGAAAGACTAGCCTTGCCATTTTCTTGCTATGTGACTTTGGGTATGCTAATTTGCGTTTCTAAGTTTCAGTTTTAGAGTCTGTTTAGAGGGGGCAGTAACCCTCATCTGACAGGTTTTAATAATGATTAAAATAAATAAAAATTAAGAAATTTCTAGCATGCAAAAAGCAATCATTGAGTAAATTCTTTTCTTCTGCAATTTCTTCTGGTCTTCTATGGCCCAATTATGTACTACTGCTCTTTTGACCCATTTTGATAGGTGGCCTCTTCCCCAGGAGTAGTATCTATCTATCCAAGTAGGCTCAGTAGGAATTATACATGGAAACAGGATCTCAGGGCTTTCACTACTCAGTGAAATTGCAGTGAACAAGATAGACATTTTATGTGTGTTTTTCCTCTGGAGGATATATTACCCCTTAAGTTAAGACTATATCAAAAATATTCTGCCCAGGATGTTCCCATGAGATTTGATGGCACTGACCATCCCCCCCTTACCCAGCCAAAGCCCTACACCCTGCCTCTGGCCATTTCTGTTTTACAGGTTCTGCAGATTGTGCTGCACTCCAGGGAACATGGCTTTGTTTAGCCCTGAAGGAGGGGATAATGAGGGAAGAGGTGAGAATCACCTAGTGCTGTAAAAATCAATGTTATTGACTGCTGGACAAAAGGAAAAGGAAAACAGCCTTGCTGACTGCAGTGGACTGGAAGGAAGGGAGGAAATTGGAGGTGGGCAGCAGATCTTCCTAATGAGAATAGGCAGACATCCCTGACTGAGTGATTAAAGATCAACTGTCTTGTCTAACCAAACTCTACCCTCCTTCAGCCTCTACTGCTCCAATCATTTCTGCAAAACTATCTTCTAAATTGTTTATAAGAATGAAAACAATGTTTTAGGCCTAAGGGAAAAAGTGAGTGCTATACTGGTGAAGCTTCAATTTTTCTTTAATGTATTTTGAATTTTTCTTATCTGCTATTTTCATTATCTGAATTTTTTTCTTGAAGTAGTCAACTGCTTTCCTAGAAATTTGTATTATAAAATTTTTTAGATGGAATGATTTTTTTTACTTCAAATCAAATTAAATTTAATAAATAAAAATTTAATAATTCATTATTACCCATTACATACAGACACAAATAACAGTTCTTATTAATGACTCTGGCCCTTGTACAGAATACAGTGTTTAGCCCATAAGACAGACTCAATTAATGTTCACTTTTAACAAATGAACTGGAAAAGAAATAGAATTTGGCCAGGTGCAGTGGCTCATGCCTGTAATCCCAGCTCTCAGGGAGGCAGAGGCAGGAGGATAGCTTGAGCCCAGGAGTTCGAGACCTGCCTGGGCAATATAGCGAGATCCCCTTCCACAAAAAGGAAGAAAAAAAAAAAGACAACAACAAGAAAAGATACACAATTCACATTCTGGTAAAGAAAAGCAGATATAAACATCTCCAAAACAAGGGATATACAAGTGTTACACTAGTAATGCAAAGTGTATTAAGTGTTACACTAGAAGTACAAAGTAATAAATGTATAGAAAATGAAGTTCCATCTTAGAGAAGAAACTAGATGGCAGGGTCTGGAAGGACAAGACAATTATTATGCAGAGGAAAGGAAAGGTAAATATTTTTCTGTACTGAAGCAACAGATTAAGCAAAAGCAATTAGAATGAAAAATAATTATTAATATTTTTATAATATTCTAGAATTTACAAAGTAATCCCACATGTTATATTGTTTATGCTTCATAACAACCCAATAAGGTGCAATGTTAATACTTTGTTGTTTTAAGGCATCTTTCTTGGACAGAAAAGATTATGTGGAGCTCTTTTAGTTTGTGAAATTCATATTTAATTTGTAAAGTTATAAATTCAAAAGCCTATATGTTGCTTAACTTTTAAATTTTAATTCATAATTGTACTGTTTTACTTATAAATCTATCAAGTTTTTTACAATCATCATTAAGGGAGTTTTATGACTTAATTATATCTCATTAAATATTTTAACCTGTATTTATAAATTTAATATATTAAAATTTTAAAAATATTTTATCTAAACAACAAAAAAACTTCTCAAGTATTTGAATCATTCTTTTAAATCTAATAAATATTAATAAAACAAAATGTGAGCATTTTAAGCTTTCTTACATGTTCCAATACAACTTACAAATGGTTGTTTTTAAAATATCTTTAATCTTAAAATTGCAAGTCAAAATCAATTCCTTGACATCCAAACACCAATCTGTTAAATGCTCTAATCTGGCAAATTATCTTTAAAAACACAAATATATATAAACCCAAATGTGTACAAATATCTTAACATAAAAATATTAATTAAAAAGTTTACTTTCCTCCATTATTCTGTAATTAATCTAAATCTTTTCAGGATTAGTGACCTCTGTTCACCAAAGAAACAATTAATGCAAATTTTGTGATTGGTTTCCCAAGCAATTTGGGGAGTGGTTATATTTAGATGATTACTGTTGTACATTATGTAGAGGTCTTGGCTGGGAGATATATAACTGCCGATATTGCAGTTAATTTTTCTCATCTCCTCAACTGTAAGACTAAGCATCATTTTATCATCAATATCCCAGAATTTTACAAAGGAGTTAGGTTCTAGCCCATGTTCTTGGGATCCAAAGTATACCATAAGGAAATGTTCAGCTACATAAGCCAGTTTGAGATAACCACCAAATTTAAAGCTAACCTTCACTGCTTCAGTTAACATTTCCTTGGCTTTCACAATTTTTTTATTTATTTATTTTTTTAAGACGGAGTCTCACTCTGTCGCCCAGGCTGGAGCACAGTGGCGCGATCTCGATCGCGGCTCACTGCAAGCTCCACCTCCCGGGTTCACGCCATTCTCCTGCCTCAGCCTCCCGAGTAGGTGGGCCTACAGGCACCCGCCACCACGCCTGGCTACTTTTTTGTATTTTTTGGTAGAGACGGGGTTTCACCGTGTTAGCCAGGATGGTCTCGATCTCCTGATCTCGTGATCCGCCCGCCTGGGCCTCCCAAAGTGCTGGGATTACCGGGGTGAGCCACTGCTCCCGACCTTTCCTGAAATATTTTAACATCTTCTGAATGAATCTTGCATATATCTGGGGCTTTTGTTGTCTAAAGCCTTGCTCATGATACAAGGTATATCCTTATCATTACTAATCATTTCAATTACACCATCTTGAAATTAAGCATCAGAAAAACTGATTTGCTCACCTAGAAGTATTGCAGACTACTTTGTAAACGGAGATGACGGATTTTCAACCCAGGCTTTCTACCAAACACCCCAGTTTTTCCAGATCTTCTCTATGGCGTGAGCAGTGGATGGGAAGTATAGCTGGAATTGATTCTGGCTGTGTGGACTGAATGGAAGTGACAGTAGGTCTCGCAGAAGGTAATGATGGAAAGTGACTGAGGCCATCAGGAGGATGAAAATTTTGCAGGCAGTGAGAAACACATAAGCTCTTGAACAGAGAAATGGATGGCCATTTCTTATCTGTATTTAACAAAAATAAGTCTGGTGCCAATATGGGGAGGACAAATTTGGAGAGGACAGAGGGAGATTAGGGAAGCCAGTCACAATGATCCCCGCGGCAATACAGTGAGAAAAAATGAGAGCTTCCACTGAGGAAAGGAGAGGCAGAAAGAGACAAAGTAGAAGAAATTACAGGTAGATTCTAGAGGATTTGTGGATTAATTAGCTCTCCATGGTCTCTGGAGAGTAAAAAATCAATCTAAGTGCCTGGGAGAATAGTGATAGTAAGGAAATTGTCTGGTTGGCTTCTGTTTAAAAGAATCATTAAAACCCCAGCTCAAAGCCATTATTTGGCAGGATTGGGTGTTGAGACAATGTTAGGAGACTAGCTAGAGAAACTTTTGCATGAAGTATGTATTTTTTCCCCTGTTAGAACTACAATGGCAATTATCCTTTTGAAATTCAGACTCACCATATATATTTTTTTCCCAACTGCATCTCATCTCAAAACTATTCCAAGGTTGCACTTGAAAGCTTTCTATCCTCTGCTGAAAAGTAATGGTCCAAGAAAAACAATGCTTTCAGTCCCTGCTTACCTGTATTTATTTACTTTTCAAAGAGAATAAAAAAGCTTCCCTATTATGCAGCCACTTTAAAAAGAAGCCTATGAATAACTATTAATGACATGACAATGTTCTTATGACATAGTATGAGCAAGAACACATGACAAATAATACATCTTAATCCAATAGACGTGCATTCATATACATATATATAGGAAAAAAGAATATACATTTCTATATATGAATAGCAAGGATATGAGGAAGTATACATTTTTGTCCTTTTCTGTACTTCTGTAATTTCTATAATAAACATGTATTACTTTTATAATGTTAAAAACAGTTGAAAAATATAATGTATTCTGACCCACTTAAAACTGATTCATTAGTTTACTTTTCCTAACGAGTCTGAAAAAGTGCAGTTCATAAATTAGTCAACTAAACATCCAACACAAATGCAAAGGGCTCTTTTATTTGCGCCAAGATTCAGAGGTCCATTTCAGAAGTCTCCCTTACTCCCTCTCATCCAGGCTCACTGTAAACTCCTTTGGGCCAGTTTCCTCTTCCAATGTAAGTACTCCTTGAAAAATGAATTAGACAATTTTAAAATAAATAAATGTATGTATACCTTTTTAAAGTTGTAAATCTAGTTATACCTATAGAAATAAATAACAAATAAATCTAAAAACTCAAAATAAGCCTCCCACTAGTCATCTAACTTTCGTTTTAAAAAAGGTATTCTCTTGGCTTCTTTCCAATTCTGCCTATTTTGAAAGTGCCAAAGTCTAAACAGAAAGAAAAAACAAAACCTCCAGCTGAAATTTGAGAAATATTTAAGGCCAGACCCTCCCATGGTCAAATGACTTTTTATTTTATTGTCTACTTTTCTCTTGTCAATTCTCAAGAGCTAGGTTCTCCAAGACACAGTACAATATCACTTCATCGTGGGGAGTTTTATTACCGTATTCACTGCATTAATACTAAGTGCAGATACCAGCAAATAGATTTCTTTCAACGGATGCTCATACTTCAATTTGTTATGAAGTCTTCTAAGTATAAGCACCCCAACCCTGACCCCAGATCCATGGGAGAATATAGGTTATCAGGCCCACAAGAATTCTTCTGGGTCGTGGCTAATGAAAGAAACTGTGACACACTCAAGTCAGGGGAACCTCAGTCTAATAAGCGAGAGGAATGCCCAATGAAGTCATCAAAACCAAATGGATGCAAAGCACTCCTTTCCAGGCACTGGCCTGTCCCAAGCATTGGTGCCTGAGCCTAGCATTTATTGTGGTTCCACCAGTTCCTTGCTGTGAGGCCCGGAACAAGGCTCTAAACCTCCATGGCCCAGTCCTTTCACATGTAAAAATAGGTTTAATAGAAAACTTTCTCTTGGGGTTATTGTGAAGATGAAATGAGTGATGTACACAGTGCCTGACTCATCATAAATACTAAACAAACATTAGTTATTGTTATTAAGAATATTGTGGTATGTAGGTGGGTAGGCTAAATCCCAAAGGCCAGGGAAAGGGAAGTAAGCACCGATCTATGAATTCCCAGATGAATATGCTAATCAGTAAATGAAGCAGGCTATATGGAGAAGCCCTAGTGTTGGCTTCTTAGTGTTGGCTGACTGTTGTAATTCATCATCTTTTCATTTGCATATTCCGAATTGAGGTTGTATTTTTCTTAAGTCAGGGAACATGTTACAGTGTTTTTCAAATTATGAGTTATGACCCATTCTACACCCCTTCAAAGTCAATAAAGAAGGTTAATGAAGGAATCTTTCAAGCGGGTCAATATGAATTGTATTTCCCCAATTATTTTTCTGATTATAATACATTTAATCTTGACCAACATTATAAAAAAGAAAGAAATTGTTAAAACTTGGAATGGAAAATATCACAACGCATAACTTTTGGTAAAAGTAAGTATTGCTTTTTAAAACATACTGAGTTGCAATTTTAAATTTATTTCTTGCTGCATGTTGCAATCCAGCACTTGGAAAATGTTTGGATCTATATGTTACTTAGACAACTATTAACACATAGCAGTTTCTGAACACACTTGAGAATTCCAAACATATGGTATATGACAGTGTTTTCCAAACTTGTCTTATGAATGGTTTACCTAGGGTCATTTTCAGATTCCCAGGCTGCTTTCCTAAGATTCTGATGCTGGAAACATACTATCATAATGAACATTAGAGAGGAAATTAATTAGAGATTAATTAATTAATCTTAATTTTTCATTAGAGAGGAAACTCTCCTTGTTGTGCATCTGTTCTTATTTGGTGGTAACACATCTAGTCCAAAGAGGTACTTTATCAAATATTTCCAGCTATCTGAATGGCTAACATTCATTCTTTCAGTCCATTATTTATCAAATATTTATTAATCATTTGTCATGTGCAAGGCAATGGGTACAAAAGTACATATAAAAGACACAGTTCCTGCCCTCAAGTAGCTTATAGTTGACTCATTTAAGAACTAGGGCAGCATCCCCTGAGGATCAGAAGAACTGAGACCAAAAGAAAAGGAAATCATGAACATATATGTATGACTCAAATCTTGAGTAACCTACCTTCTAAAAATGTTCAGAGGATTAAGAAGCAATAAAATGGCATGGTAATTACTTATCAAAGTATTTTTCTCTAATTAACACAGCAGAGCTGAAAACCCACACACCACACCTAAGGAGGACTCAATATCAGTGTCGAAAAAGACAAGAAGATAGATATCAAAAATTATAATTATATACAGAATTGAACAACTTGTCCCCAGTCCCACTGGCACCAATCTGATCTAAGTTTTCAACATCTTTCCCCTGGATTACTGCAGGAAATTCTACCTGGTCTCTCTGCTCCTGCCCTTGCTCCCTTAAAGTCTCTTTTCAACGTAGCAACCTGAGTGATCCTATTTAAATGTTAGCTAAATGATGTGACCCTTCTGTTCAAAACCCAGCTGGCTTCCCATCTCACTGGGAAAGTCCTACACGATCTTTTCACTGTGACATGTTCTTGACCTTTCTCTCTTCAGCCACACTGGCTTCTTAGATGTTCCTTAACATGCCAGGCAGGCTTCTAGCTCAGGGCCTTTGCACTTGCACTTTGTTACCTTTTCCAACATGTATATTTTGTTTATGTGTTTTAAGTCTTTACTCTAAGCCATATTCTCAGTGAGACCTTCACTAACCATCTTATCTAAAACTCTAAACCAACCCATCCCCCAATGCAAACTTCCAATATCCTTCCATGGTCTTTTGACTTAGCACTTATCACTATGTACTATATATTTTACTTAACTGTCTTGTTTATTTTCTACCTACCTCACTAGCAATAAGTTCTATGAGGGTAGAGATTACTGTCTGTTTTATTTTACCCTTTATTTATAACACCTAGGTCTGTGCCTGACCCATAATAGGTACTATATCAAATATTTGGTGAAGGATGAATGCAGAATAAAAAGAAAGCCTCAGGCCTGACTCTGGCCAACATGTATTAGAAAGAAGCCAAGAAAAGGAATGGCAAGGTCATGCTATGTAAGGCATATGCAATTTTATTGTTTACTTAATTCCTTACCTAATTTTAAAAAAAGATTTGAGATGTCTGTAACATATTCATTGTAGTTTTCATATCTATATTATCTATTTAGGTAGGTTGTTAAAAATGTTTCCAGTGGAACAGACCTGGTTTAGAAGGTGACTTCACTGGCACTGAATATTTGTAATATTAGGCAAGTTATTTGTGTTCCCTAAACTTTAGTTTCCTCATATATAAAATAATAATGATCAAAATGCATAAATCTTAGGTCACTGGGAAGCATTTTGAGAAAATACATTCAAACTTGTTGATGTAGTCCAGGGTTCATACTAAGAGTTTGACAAATGGTAGCTATTATTGTTATTGTTCAATGTGCTGTTTTATCCTTTACTTATTAACTCCTTGTTTAATTTTTTAAGTTTTGAGTTAATGGGCTTTGTTAGAAATTGTAAATCTAACACATTAAGTAGGCTTAGATATTATAAACCCAATATACCAAATTGGTGTCCAAATGGCTCACAACCATTTGGAGACCATACTAAAGGATTCCAGTAAGGAACTAATAGGTTATAGGTATCCTGAAAGAGATAGTTATTCAACTGGAACCCTAAGAGGTACCATCTCTGACTTGTTATGAGCCATAGGTGTTACTCGAACTGTCCACACATTGTGATTCATAATTCCAAGTCCTGCCTACAACAAATTATGTGTTTATTAAAAGCATCAATATGTAGGATGCATCGTAGGATCTAGCAAAGAGTAGGTGTCAGCAGCATAAGCAGACAGAGTTTCTGGAAGTTTCCCTTTCAATTAGTCCACTGATCATTTTTTGAATTCCTAAATATAAATAAACTGTAAGAAAAAAATTAAGAAAATAGTTTATAGTTCCTGTCTTCAAAATTCTTAAAATTTAGTTGGGGTGAGGGCAATACCCAAACATAAGCAAAATTAACTACCAGTATAAAATAATAATGCAAGTTATGATGTTAGGCAGTATAAGATGTATTGCCATAAATGATGGAGAAATTGTACTCACTAAATCAAAGGAGAGAGAAAGCACTGGAGTTAGTGTGACTGGGTTCCAGTTCTTGGAAGATAGATATAGACACCCTGTACTGCTTATTAAAGGAAGGACAGAATTTAGACAAATATGGTCAATGCAGAGAAAGGATTCCCATTACATGAAAACAATTCTAGAAAATGATCGGGGCAGAAAGGGTGGGGTGTTTGGAAAAGAGCAATTTCACTGAATAAACCTGGTGAAAATTAGCATGATAAATGTCTGAATTCTAGAGTGTTTAGGCTTCAATAAATTGTTTTAGTGTGAATTATTGACTCCCTCCAAACTAGCTCTACAACCTGGCTGAGCAGATCCGAAAGAGTATGTGACTTAGTGTCAGTGGTTTGCGATTGGCAAATCCAGTACTATTCAAACTGAAGCCTATATGACTTCAAAGGCTATCAGTTTTTTTCTTCCTTTTATTCTTTCTCTAAAAATAATTTAACCAGCATTAAGATAAATAAATAATCTGAAAAGAAGCTGAGTGAATAAAAAAGAAATCTGAGATTCACTTAATGCATTCATTTAAAGTATCTCTTGAGTACCTACTGTGTACTTAGCATTGTTCTTTGTGCTGATGATATAAAGGTGAACAAAACAACTAGAATCCAGGTTCCATAGAGCTAACATGTGAATATGCATATATGTCATTGTGATGGTTATTATGGTGGAACAGGAAATATTATACCTAAATGTGTTTCTCATTAATTATAGACAAATTTTAATGGAGCTCAATTTCTAATGTGATTCTTACTGAAGGCAACTCTGAAGCCTTACTGCTACTTGGTGGTCTTTATTTTCTCAATGATGAGTTAAATTGATTGAGTTATTACTACAGTCTAAGGACTTTTTATAGTGTTCACATGCCTTATCTAACATACTACTTATAACAGCTAAGAGCTATTATTAAACCTCTTTTACAGGTGAGAAAAAACTAAACTTTCTTAAGCTATGCAACAAATGGGGAAGACAAGTTCAAATGCAGTTCTTTTGAAATCCCAAAAATCCATGCTTTAAAACCATTCTGTTACACTCTTTTTCTTAAAAGTTATTGTATTTACGCTCAGTAAATTTTTAAAACAAAGGAGCAGAATTCTTGAATTTATGCAGTAGGCAGCAGGATTTATTCTAAAGAGTAATAAGTCAACGCTCAAGAGACTCTGCTTCTGACACACTGTGGAACAGAGTAACTAGTCATTTCCTCTCTCTACCTTAGTTTTCTTACCTGTGCTACAGGTCTAATACTTGCAATTCATATTTCAGGGATTGTGGGTTTGTGAGTGTACATGTGGGTATGTTTGTAGCAGCAATGAAAAAAGGGAAATAGTGCGATGAGGAAGATAAAGTTATTTAGAAAATTATCGTCAGTATCATTACCTTCAAAAATAGATCCATTTCCAAAGACAAAATGATACAGTCATCTGATGCAACCAGCTTCCTGTATATTTTCCCATTAAAGAGGCACTTTTCATATAATATAGACAATTTCAGATGGAAACTGAACTGTGTACGTGATGATCACATTGCTTCTTTTTAGTGAGTAGACTAAAACTAAATTGTTCTAATCATATTTTGTAAAAAGTTAAAATAAAAATCCAAGCCAATGTAATGTGAACCTTTATCAAACTCTATTTAAAACTAACAAGAAAACACAGAACATAAACAATGGCCATTGATTAGAAGTTTTCATTCATTTCATTTCCTTCTGTTGAAAGCTCTCCTTCTAGAAAATAGGTAGCAAAGTAAAACAATTTCCAAAGAGTTAAATTGTGATGACCGCTCAGTCAATTCTCACAGCATTGGTTTATCTTTCTTTTATGATTTACCCTATTATTTCACTCTTCAGCCTTGTAAGAACCCATGTTCTAACCATTTCAAACTATTTGCAGCTCTTTGAAGTGCTCTGCTTCTTAGCTCCACGCTTTTGCCACTCCCTTTACCCAGCATGCCTTCCTTACTCCAAGATGCTTGGCAGAAGTCCATTAGCTGTCAAGATTCAACTTAAAAGTGACCTCACAGAAAAACCTTTCTTGATTAGTCTGGGTAAAATTAGCCTGTGATTTTATTTGTTTGTTTTGTTTGCTTATTTCTTTCTCCTACAACAAACCCTGCATGGATGTCCATTATGGGTCAGAAATACTTCAAAGCAATTTATTTGTTTATAGTCTGTGTCTTTTTCTGACTGGAAGCTTCTTAAAAGCAAGCACTGTTTCTCTCTATCTTAGTTTCCAAGACTCTAACATAGTGCATAAATCATAGATGTCATTCAAAAAATTGTAATAGATGAATGAATAAATGGTGACCCAGGAGTCACATTCTGATGTCTGTTAATATGTGTGTGTGTGTGTGTCTACACTAGTGGTCCAGATTTAATGACTTGTTACATAAAAATATATGAAATATCTTAAAACATACCACTCCCAATAAAATTCTTTGTTATATTTTATAAAGGTCCAATTAACAAAAAAGTTTATTCTAGAATAAAAGATCGTGACATTAGTGGTCTATTGTGTGCAGAGAAAAAAAAAAGATGAAAAATGTTTCTATCCTTTGAATTTTAACCATCTTAAAGTTTTGGATAACTGTAACAAGAGTCATGTTAAATCATGTTAAAACATGAGAAAATATATGTGAGAGAGAATTCAGCAGAACCAAGTGATAAGTAGTTCTTGTAACAATACAAATAAAAGCAAACACTTTAAAAATGTAATATAATAAAATAAAACAAAAATCAAAATAGATAAAAATATTAGATGAAACTTTATTGCACCAATGTGATAAAATAATAGACCACAAATGAACTGTAAACTCTTTGGCAAAACTTGCTATCTCAGAAAGACAAGATAACCCTAAAAAATTATGAATTATCTAAGAAAGTGCAAGAGCTAATTACTGAAAAGGTAGAAGCATAATTAAAATTAAAACTGATCTACTTAAAGCAAGGTTATACATGCTGTTTGTGGCAATGCATACAGTCTCAATTTCTATCAATCAACACATAAGAAGTATATCTCAGTACAGATTAGTCAGAGTACTAGGAATTTATTATTCAAAAGTAATCTGAATTCAGTTAAGATATTGTTAGTGAAGTTTTATTACTTTGCTTATGAATTTAAATGAGAAAAATGTAAAGCTAAATTCATAAAGACAACTGTTAGTAGGTAAGAGTAAAAAGAAATTTCCCAAAGCCCATTACGAAAGGAACTTTGGACTTAAGTTTTCCTACACTTCCAAAGTTTAACAATGAAATAGCAAAAAAAAATGTTATCACTTTATCTAAATTATTTATGGAGCTTCCTCTGAATAAAGTACTTTTCTCCTTTCAAAAAGATGAGGAGGGAAAACATTTACAATTTACTGAGTTTACAAAACAATGCATGTCATACCCATACTTTGGAACAGGAGATGATAACAGAGAAAATCCAAGATGATATTTGGGCACACTTTTCATATTTTTAATTATTTTTTTCATGTTGTTTACTGTCTACATCTTATACATGGAGGAAAATTGACTACTAAAGTTCATTTTAAAAGTAGTAAAAAGCAAATTCTATAGAACTCTGCAAAATGATCCACAGAATGCTTCCAGGTTGTAGTTGTAAAAGAATTAGTCATCAAAACATAAATACTACCTGTTTGAAATTCAAATAGAAAATAAAAAGGCTTGCAAAAGAGTGAGCAGCAGGGAGTTCTTTAATAAAACTTGGAAACACAGAAAATGAAACTTTAGTACCCAGACACATTAAAACACTCCCCTAGTAAAATAAAAAGGGGAAACACTTTATATTGACTTTAAAAAAAAAAAAAAAGATTCCTATTTTAGGTAGTCTTAACTGCCTCTTAATTATTTTTTCTCAAAGGCAATCACTTTCCTTTTGGACTTCCTTCTCCAAGAAATATAAGCTTAAAATGTTAACCAAGGATGTAATTCACTTAAATTATGCAACTGGAATTCCACAGCTGGTCTGGCCGGCTCAGTGCTGAATGAACACAGTGTCAGAAAACCTTCTCAATAATAATGCCCTGTTCGTGACAAGGGGTACATCTCCCAAACTTGGGCTCAACTTCAGAGGCTCATTAGCTACAGCAAGTGAATGTCAGTGGGGTGACAACAGCGGGACAGCAGCGCCCACGCAGCTGAAGCAACCAGCCCACCCAGAGCTGACGATTTGTATAATCAGTATCACCAATTCCCAGTGAAAATCATTTGTTGATATGCACAGGATGGTCAGGTATCCCACAGATCACATCTAATGCCATTACAGTCACCAGATTTAACCCCCCGGCTCTTAAACAATTCAGCTGCAAGAACACAGGAAGCTCACAGCACTTTTTAAAAGAAAGATTAAATCATAATTCAAAGCATGCTTTATAGCTTTTTACCTTCTCTGATTTCTTGGTTCTGGCCTACCTAAATAATTTTCATCTTTTCTTCCCCCCTCTCCACCCCGCAACTATGAGCGTGAACCTGAATTACAAACAGTTAAACCTGAAGGTCACTTCACAGCAGCGTTCCAACATGCTCCCCCAGCGAGGCTGCACGGCAACAATAAAACAAAGCCTTTGCAACCACCTGTAATAATCTGCCTGCTCAGCCAGCAATCCGAAAAGTCCTGAAGCTACACAAGGTAGACATTTTCTGCAGCTGGTTTAACATGTATATTGTGCCCAGTTGCCGGCTCGCCTCCTCTTACCTTCACGTTAGTCCGGAGTGCACAGTAACATGCAAAGAACATTGCAGTAAATAAGGAGCATATGGACCGGTATTCAGCTTCTCAGCACAGCGCAAGCCCCACACACACGATCCTGGGCATGTGCTACTAAAGAGCATCCGTTCCCTCTGTCAGTTTGAAAATGCATTGATCTCTGTTTTCTCTGACTACAAAACGACATGTCTTGAAGGCACTGAGTGAGAGCTCAAAATCTCTTCATTGGCTATATATAGCATTATGCCCAGTAATTTCAATTAGATGAGAATTCAGCGTCTGAAAGTTAAGACCTCAGTTGCTTTTCCTTCTAGCATTTTAAATCACTGGATTAAAAAAAAAAAAAAAAAAAAAAAAAAGAAGGAGGGGGGAATGAGCTCACTCAGGAAGGAGGGGGGGGAAAGGTGAAGAATTGAAATTTAACCAATGAGTTACTTATATTTCTGGAGAGCCCCGGTGTTATCCTATTAAATACTTTACAATGGGATCGCATCAGGCAGACTGTAAAATGAAGAGGAAACCCTTTTCCCTTTGGAGGTTTAATATGAGCTCTGCACTATATTCCAGGCTATTCTGGTGCAGCACCCTGTTTGGCAAATACTACAAATCACTGCAAGCATGTCTCATTCTGCTTCTCCATGTGGAATAGGACCAGGATCAAAGGATCACTGTCACATAAAGTCCCCTAAAATGTGAACTGGGTTCCTCTGGGATGATATGTGGTTACAGGACTGAGAAGTACCACCTTCTCCTACTTCCCTGCCCTGTTACATCTTTTAGGGCTATCTAAAGTTGCCAGACTCCATAACAAAATGATGTGGCCAGTTTTCCAAAACTATGTTTTATTGGTAAATGACAATCAGTAATGAGATGAGATTGAAATGGAGACAGAAGATTTCAGGGGATAACATAACCTCAGATTCAGTAGCAACTGCTGCTGAATGTAAAATGTTCAGCAAGCTCCAGAAGGGAGAGAGCAAGAGAGAAAAATAAAAGCTTCTGCCCCTATAAATCCATAAGGAAAAAAAAATTAAAAACATCCGTCGGATCCTTCTGTCTGTTGTCATTCCTGTCAGGCACCGGATGCTGCAAATTAACTCAATTTTTACTTAATCAAAAGGACAAAGTACAATTTAGGGTGCTATACCCTTATTTCCAGCCTTGGGAAGCCCTGATTCTCAGCTAGAATTCTAAAGCTATCTGGCAAAATGCAAGCAGAAATGAACAGTTCTCACTGCAGCAAAAATAGTGGGAGGAAAAAAAAGTGGTTATGTCTTTGCCACGATGCTCCCCATCAGCTTCCAGCAACAGGGAAGATCAGCATAACTCACTAGAAAAAGCTGCAGTGACTTTTAGGATCTTTCTTTAATATGTTTTGCATAAGCCACCTCCCCTCTGGAGCCTGCAGTAGTGCTGAAGCACCATCAGAGTTACTGGGCATTTCTCCTGGGCAATGAGGTGAGGCAGCTTCAGGAGGAAGCAAGGTATTTCAGGGAGAGAAATTAAAGGAAGAAGAAAAGAAGGATTTTCTATTTCTCTCTTAATGACAAGCATTCAGAAAGTGTCGTCAGTTCTGACTAAATAGCTATTTTGGGCTGTCATTGTTTGTGCCTTTTTTTAGGAAGAAAAAGGCAGTCTTATCCTAAGCTGGAGATCCTTTGGCAACGTAAGGGAAGGCAGCCACTTATTTTGATTTCCAGTTCCGTCTGTCTTAGGAGCCTAGGTAATTACAAATTATAAGCACTTACAACACAACCAGTGACTTCCAGGACATTAAAAAATTGACATGGATGTCCAGCTCTCATCATTCCACAACTTTTTCTACGGACTTTAAATGCAAAACTGAGCATTTCAGTTAATAACACTTTCCCCTCCCAAGGTTATAGCAGGTCACATTTCCTGCAGCTCTTCCTAATAAATGAACCCAAATATAACAACTCAATGCCATGGAAAACATAGGAGAACTTAAAAATGCCTTTCTCCACTGCGGATTCAGAGGAACTTTTAAAAACCTACTTTATTCAACCTGTGAATAAGTACCGTTTTTTTTTCCATTAGAAGTTGGGAAAAGGAAATTTACATATTTTATTAATATTATTTTAGTAGTTGCTGGGATATTTGGATGGCCCAGGAGAGAAAGACCAAAAACAACCGGAAAATGTTATAAACCTCAGAACAGCTCGCAAGCAAGGATTAAATGAAACAAGTTACAGGTGAAGAAGTACATATAGGTTTCCCTGTCAAGGCAATCAGGGAGGACTTCTAATAGGGCTTTAGATACCATTTTAATGTGTATACATTTTTTTAAAAAGGCCCTTTAGCCTTAAAAACTTCTTTAAAACACCTGAGTATACCTGTCTAGCCTACAAAATCCCAGGGCTATACCTGTAGATTTACTGCCTAATTTTCTTAAGTGTACTAGGATAGCCGACTTACTATTCTTATTTTATAGATGCAGGAAATGGGGCATTAACTACAATGGCAATGTCCTACTAAAGAATATTCCATATTTTAAGGCAAGGAATTCAGCAGAACAGTATATCTGCAAGAAGAATAACATTTGCTATAGTAGAAGAAAGTTATAACTGCCTATGCATATTTTTGTAGGCAATAGAGTAAGTCTAGGCTTCCATTCTGCAAGTGAGTAGTCCTGCAAAATCACTTCCATGCCAGATTCCCATTTGTAAAATGGGGATAATATGTATCTCACAGTGTCCAACAAGAATATTAACGATGAACCCTGCCATCAAAATAAAGTCTGGAAGGATCAATGACTTAAGTATAAAAATTGAAACTGTAAACATATTAGAAGAAAACACAGATTTGGTTTGGCATAATATTGGAATAGAGGAGCCTGAAGCCATGCAAGAAAAGATAGACAACTGTGACTATATGAAAATATAAAACTTCTCCTTGGGTAAATTATACACAATGACAAACAACAAACTGGGAAACTATTTACAACACATTTCATGGGGAATTGTTTTAATATACAAAGAACTTTCATAAATCACTAAGAGAAAATATAAAACTGAATGAAGCAGTCAAAGAACATAAAGTAGCAATTCACAAAAAGACCACAAAACACATTTAAAATGCTCAACCTCATATTTAAGAAAAAACATAAAAGTTAGAAAAGGTTATTAAAATTGACACATCAAGTATTAATGGAGATGTGTTAATTGGTAAAAACTTTTTGGAAGGTAGTTTGGAATTATCTATCAAATATTTAAAAAGGCAAATTATGATTGATGTAGTGATTCAACTTTCAGGAATTTATCCCAGATATATGTGTGTATGTGTATGTGTATCTAAAATATCCATCAGTATGGAATTTATTTTTTAAAATTACAGTTTATTCATAACATAGGAATATAAGATATATATACATATTCTTATGTGGAAAGATGTCCAAGTTATATATAATATTATATGTAAAAATAAGTTTGCAAAAGAACTGATATTTTGTGAGGCTATTTGTATTTGTATATTTACATACACTTGTAGGTAGAGGTGTGGGGGGGGTGTGTGTGTCTGTGCATGTGTAAAATTTTAACAGTGTTGCTATTGGCTTAGGAAGGGATGCATGACAGTTTTCATTTTATACCTCTATACTATAGGAAAATCATTCACAATGAACAACTTATCCAACTAACCCCTGTCAGTAAATGAAAGAAATACAGATATAGGGAAGAAGGAAATACTAGAAACTGTGAGGGGATTTACCCCATTGTACTCCATGAGCCAAACTCAGGGAATGATTGTGAGAAGAGAAATAGGAATCTATCAATTTCTGGATTGATCTTAGATCTCAGTGTCTCTCTGAATGTGAACATCTCCCAGTAATGCATGTAATTCTAGTGTGTATGTATGTTTTTCTTAAAGCATGGCCCTTAAATACAAGCCAACTACCTTGATTCCCAAATGGAAAAAGTGACTATGAAGAAAATTGGACTAGTTGATTTTCACCTTATGCACTGAATTTAAACCTATCTACATATATTTGGCTTGTATTTTTAACAATGGGTATATAATACTTTAAAAAAATATATACTTTATATATATATAAAGTATTATATATAATAGTTTAAAAAATACTTAAAAAATATAACCTGGATTATTTAAAAAAGTTTTCAATATTAAAGCAATATACAATTTGTTACAAATGTAATAACAGCAACACTCTCTTTTAATATGGACAAATAATTCATATTGCTAGACATCTTTTTCCTAATCTATAAAATAAGGAGACTGGACTATCTAGTTCTTATAGGTAGATAGAGTAGTTTTGTTAGGTGCCTTGCTTTTTGTTTTGTTTTCTTTAGATAGGACAAATTTGGTATGTTTATATGTTAAGGATTCTCTAGATTGTACTACAGGCCAATTAAGTCAGAATTTCTGAGGGTGGGAATCAGGAATCAGTATTTTATAGAGCTCCCCAAGTGATTCCAGTGTCCAGCTAGGATTGCGAATTACTGCCTTAGAGCAGGGGTCAGCAAACTGATTCTGTAAGTGGCTGGAAAATAAATATTTTAGGCTTGTAAGCCATACAATCTGTCACAACTACTCGATTTTAATGCTGTAGAGAGAAAGCAGCCTACATAAATATCTACTTAGACAGACATTACATAGTGTGTTCCAATAAAACTTTATTATTGACAAACATTAAAACTGAATTTCATATAATGTTCACATGTCAGAAAATACCATTATTACAATTTTTTTAACCATTTAAAAATGTACAACATTTCTTAGCTTGTAATTTGCCAACTTTTTTCTCTGAAGTCTAGAGCAGTAGTACTCAAAGTGCAGTCTTTGGGCTAGGTGCATCAGTGTATGTTAGGAATTTGTTAGAAATAGAAATTCTCCATACCCCAGATCTACTGAATCAAAAACACTAGGTATGTGGCTCAGGTATCTGTGTTAACAAGCCCTCCAGGTGATTTTCAAGTAAGCTAAGGTTTGAGAATCACTGCTCTGAAGAAAGAGAAGAAAATTGATGGCTTTGGCTCTCAGAAAAAATAGAAAGACATCAACTCCAGAGCACAGGTATAAAAATTAACTTTATAGAAGAGGAAAGTATAGAAAACAAACAGAAGGTAATTTCTGTTGTAAATGAGATAATTTTAGAGTGGAGGCTAAAGATTCTGAGATGGATGCCACTTGAGAAAGGAACTATATAATACCTGATAACTTAGAATCCTTTCTCTCTTAGAAACTCTTAACAGCTCTTGGGTCTTTGAGTCAAAAAAAACAAAAAACAAAAAACCAGACCTTGGTTTAAAGTCCTTTTCTTGCACTTGCCAGCTGTGTGACCTTGGGTAAGTTACATAACTTCTCTCTGCCACAGAGTATTCCTCTGTAAAATAAAGGTAACAAATCTATTTCATAGGGATGTTGTAAGAAGTCAAATATATAACTTGTGCACATTGCTGGTCCCATTACCTGGAACATGGTAAATGTAATAAGTGGTAGTTTTTAGTAAAAAGAGAACTGAATTGATAGAGGTAAAGGTAAAGGTAAAAATGTGCTATCATTCCTTTCGACTGGCTTCTTTTAAATACCTAGACGATTCTTTCAGGGGTTTGTAGATCATCTAGAACTTCCCTAGTATTTCCAGTCAGCCATAAAGAGGATTCTCAGAGAGTTTGGCAATCTCATTATAACCCCTGAATCAATTTACTATTATTGGAATTTCTTGCATCCTCCTTGGGATTTTCCTGAGATAATAATAACCAATTTACAAATTAAAAATCATTTCAGAGCTTCCAAAAATTTCCACAAAAGTATCCCTAAAGTCATAAGATAATGCATTTATACACCTGGAAGCATATAAAATATATAAAATTGGATGTCATTTTGTTTCATTTCTTATCTTAAAAATTGATATAAATTTAACAAGCCGAGAAGGCTATGCAATACTTAAATACTCTCTGATATATATGTATCACGTATCTCATATATATATATCACTGTGATTGATATATATATATATGATATCTCATATATATATATCACTGTGAATGCCTAGGGGTAGGGATATTCTTGCCTCAGCTCACAAGTAAAGATATATCCCATTTGATTTTTGATCCTCACATAAGCCCTGAAGATACTGTCATCATCCCCTGGTGTTCAGTGAGGAAAACTGACAGTGATTAAGCAAATTATTCAGATTTATACAGAAGCTAGAGGTGGAACTCCAATACTAGGTCTTTTCATTGTAAAGCCCAGAGGAAATTTCTCAAGATCCCAGTGCCTATACAGTGATTGATTAACTCTTTCACACAAAACAGTTCTTTTATATATAAATACGTTTAATATTCTACTCACAACCATGATAATAACAGATAATATAACGTACTTTTACATGGAATTTGAAAACTCAACATAACATATCATATAAAGAATTAAATTGAAAGTTGAAATTAAAATAAAGTATACTTCAATGGCAATACTCACGCAAAATTCCATCAATGGCATAATTAAATGGGCAGGTGCTTGCACCCACATATATAGACAGACACAAGTGTATTGAATTGGCTACACAAAGCTTAAAAGCAGCATTGCTATCAGTGACACAATATTCTGAACTGTTAAAAACTTTTGGTAAAGTTCTGAGTAAAACAAAGAACAATCTTCCCTTATATCAGAAGGGAATTTCTTATACAGAAATTGCGTTATTGAAAACTTCAGTGTATATCAACTTAATGCAAGAGATGCTTTGTGTTAAATACATAAAACGAAGTATGATTCCAGGCTCAGGAAATTTTATCAAGTATCTAATATAAATTAATGTCCAGTAAGATACTTAAAGAGGGTAGTACTGGCCTTAATGAGAACCACTTGAACGCACAGCCTGAGAGTAAATGTAGATTTAGGAATACATAGTTGCAAAGATTTTTTTAAATTCCTTACCACAATTACTCACCGCCCTGTACCAAGGAAGTTCTACATGTACTTTCAGAGTGTAAACAGCCTACTCTTCTGGATAAAGGAAAAATCTAAGAATGAGTGCCTCACAAGCAATCACAGATTCTAAATTAAAAGACTGAAAGGACAATGGAATGGACATATCTTAACCAATACAGAAAAAAAAGGCTTCAGGGAGTGACCATCTCAAAATCCTGTTACTCCTCAATGGTTGGATCAGAGGCTATCTTTTTATGAGATCAGCCCCCACAGAGTCTTTTTTCTGAGTGCCTTCAACATGTATTATTTGTATTGCCCAATTTAGTACCTGATTATACAGTGTCTTGTATTGTTCTCTTATCTCTCAAATAGTTCCCTTGAGCACATAGTATTGTTAATTATTCTTCATGAACTGATAGATTGATGAGCAGCTGGAAAAAAATTAATGAAAAACCTCAAAAAGGCTCCAACACTGCCTGATAATCCTACCCTGTTCTTTGAACAACCTCCTCCATCCTCTTTTGAAAGGCGATTTCAAACATTCTCCACTCTCCTCAAACCTCACACCTTCCTCCATCCTCATTCCACTTAGTAGATAGTTGCCTTCTACTAAGAAGAAAACAAAAACAAAACAGACAGAGAAAACAAAAGCCAACACACAAGTCCTCAACTTTTACCACAAAATAAAAGAAAAATCAGTGACTGTCCTTCCTTCTTCTGCTTCTCTCAGTGTATGTTCCCCTCTCATCAAGACTGGATCTTTCTCTCTTCTTCATCTTCCTTATGACAATTTAAATTCATGTGCAAGACTTTCCCATCTAAAAACAAATGCAAAACAATAACTACTTCCTCTAATCACAGTTCCATATCAAGCTACTCTCCTTCCTCATTCCTTGACAAACAACCTTTTTAGGAAAGCCAGCCCCTCACTCTCCATCCATTTCCTCATTTTCCACACTGACTCTGACTTCTTAACACACTGATTTATGTCCTGTCCCCAGTCCCTTAAAATTGGGCATCACAACCAATATGTCACTTATTTAACTTTCACTTCTCTATCTTCACCCTCACCCTCCACCCTTCTGGGCAGATTCCAAACAGCTGAGCTCCCCCTCCTCTTGAAACACCCTTACCCTTTGGCTTCTGACCTTAGTTTTCCCCACCACAACTTTTCAGTATTTCCTTTTAATTTTAAGTTCAGGGGTGCATGTTGAGGTTTGTTAATAGGCAAACTTGTGTCATGGGGGTTTCTTGTACAGATTATTTCATCACCCAGGTATTAAGCCTAATATCCGTTAGTTACTTTTCCTAATCCTCTCCCTCCTCCCACCCTTTACTTTCTGATATATAAAATTGAATGTCTTTGTGTCATTCCCCTCTATGTGTCCATGTTATCTCATCATCTAGCTCCCACTTGTAAGTGAGAACATGCGGTATTTGCTTTTCTATTCCTGTGTTAGTTTGCTAAGGATAATGGCCTCCAGCTCCATCCATGTTCCTGCAAAGGACATACAATTGTTCGTTTTTATGGATGCATAGTATTTCATATACCACATGAAGAAAACGTACCACATTTCTGCAATGAACATATGCAGCCATGTGTCTTTATAATAAAATGATTTATATTTCTTCGGGTATATAGCCAGTAATGGGATTGCTGGGTTAAATGGTACCTCTGTCTTGAGGTCTTTGAGGGAATGCCACACTGTCTTCCAATATGGTTGAATTAATTTACTACTTTACTCTCCTAGCAACAGTGTATGTGTTCCTTTTTATCCACAACCTTGCCAGCATATGTTATGTTTTGAATTTTTGATAATAACTATTCTCACCAGTGTGAGATGGTATCTCTTTGTGGTTTTGACTTGCATATCTCTAATAATCAGTCATGTTGAGCTTCTTTTCATGATTGCTGGCTGCATACATGTCTTCTTTTGAAAATCGTCTGTTCATGTCCTTGCCCACTTTTTAATGGGGCTGTTTGCTTTTTTCCTTGTAAATTTGTTTAAGTTCCTTATAGATGCTTATTATTAGACCTTTGTTGAATGAATACTTTGCAAAATTTTTCTCCCATTCTGTAGGTTGTCTGTTTACTCTGTTGACGGTTTCTTTTAATGTGCAGTAGGTCTTCGGTTTAATTCGTTCCCATTTGTGAATTTTGCTTTTGTTGCAATTGCTTTTGGCATCTTTATAATGAAATCTTTGCCCATGCCTATGTCCTGAATGGTACTGCCTAGGTTGTCTTCCAGGGTTTTTATAATTTTGGGTTTTACATTGAAGTATGTAATCCATCTTGAGTTAATTTTTGTATATGGTGTAAGGAACAAGGTCCAGCATCAATTTTCTGCATATAACTAGCCAGTTAGCACCATTATTGACTGAATAAGGAATCCTTTCCCCATTGCTTGATTTGATTATTTTATGTTCCGGATACATGTGCAGAACATGCAGGTTAGTTACATAGGTACACGTGTACCATGGTGGTTTTTTGTACCTATTGACCTGTTCTCTACGTTCCCTCCCCTCACCCCCACCACACAACAGGCTCTGGTGTGTGTTGTTCCCGTCCCTGTGCCCACCTGTTCTCATTGTTCAGCTCCCACTTATGAGTGAGAACATGCAGTGTTTGGTTTTCTGTTCCTGTGTTGGTTTGCTGGGGATGATGGCTTCCAGCTTCATCCATGTCCCTGGGAACCACATGATCTCATTCCTTTTTTATGGCTGCACAGTATTCCATGGTATATATGTACTACATTTTCTTTATCCGGTCTTTGATGGGCATTTGGGTTGGTTCTATGACTTTGCTATTATAAATAGTGCTGCGATAAACATACATGTGCATGTGTCTTTATAGTAGAATGATTTATATTCCTTTGGGTATGTACCCAGTAATGGGATTGCTAGGTCAAAATGTTATTTCTGGTTCTAGATCCTTGAGGAATCACCATACTGTCTTCCACAATGCTTGAACTAATTTACATTCCCACCAACAGTGTAAAAGCAGTCCTATTTCTCCACAGCCCCACCAGCATCTATTGTTTCTTGACTTTTTAATAATTGCCATTCTGACTGGAATGAGATGGTATCTCATCGTGGGTTTGATTTGCATTTCTCTATCAGTGATGTTGGGCTTTTTTATATATGTTTGTTGGCCACATAAATGTTTTTGTCAGCTTTGTTGAAGATCAGTAGGTGTTCAGTCTTATTTCTAGGTTCTATTCTGTTCTATTGGTCTGTATGTCTGTTTTGTACCAGTACCATCCTCTTTCGGTTACTGTAGCCCTGTAGTATATTTTTAAGTCAAATAGTGAGTTGCCTCCAGCTCTGCTCTTTTTGCTTAGGATTTCCTTGGCTTTTTGGGCTCTTTTTTAATTCCATATGAATTTTAAAACAGTTTTTGCTAGTTCTGTGAAGAATCTAAATGGTAGTTAATAAGAATAGCATTGAATCCATAAATCGCTTTGGGCAGTATGGCCATTTTAATGATATTAATTTTTCCTATCCATGAGCATAGAATATTTTTCCATTTGTGTCACCTCTGATTTTTTTGAGCAGTGGTTTGCAGTTCTCCTTGTACAGATCTTTCACCTCTCTAGTTAGCTGTATTCCTAGGTATTTTATTCTTTTGGTGGCAGTTGTGAATGGGAGTTCATTCATGATTTGGCTCTCAGCTTGAGTGTGGTTGTAGAACAGGAATGCCAGTGATTTTTGCGCATTCATGTTATATACTGAGACTTTGCTGAAGTTATTTATCTGCTCACAAAGCTTTTGGGCTGAGACTATGGGTTTTCTAGATATAAGATCATGTCATCTGCAAATAGAAATAATTTGACTTCTTCTCTTCCTATGTGGATGCACTTTATTTCCTTATCTTTCCTTATTGCCCTGGCAAGGACTTCTAGTACTATGTTGAACAAGAGTGATGAGAAAGGGCACCCTTTTATTGTGCCAGTTTTTACAGGGGAATGCTTTCAGCTTTTGCCCATTCAGTATGATGTTGGTTGTTGGTTTGTTCTACCTGGCTCTTATTATTTTGAGGTATGTTCCTTTAACATCTAGTTTATTGAGAGTTTAAGAATTTTTAACATGAATGGATGTTGAATTTTATTGAAATTCTCTTCCGCATCTATTTAGATAATCATGTGGTTTTTGTCTTTATTTCTGTTTATGCGATAAATCACATTTATTGATTTGTGTATGTTGAACCAACTTTGCGTCCCAGATATAAAGCCTACTTTATCATGGTGGATAAGCTTTTTGATGTGCTACTGGATTCAGTTTGCTAGTATTTTGTTGAGAATATTTGCATCAATGTTCATCAAGAATATTGGCCTGAAGTTTTCTTTTTTTAATGTTATTTTTGCTAGGTTTAGGTATCAGAATGATACGGGCCTCATAGAATGAGTTAGGGAGGAGTCCTGTCTCAATTTTTTGGAGTAGTTTCAGTAGGAGTGGTACCAGCTCTTCTTTGTACATCCTCTTTGTACATCTGTGAATCCGTATGGTCCTGGGCTTTTTTTTTTTTTTTTTTTTGGTGGGTAGGCTATTTATTACTGTCTCAATTTCAGACCTCATTATTAGTCTGTTACAACCCTCAGGGAATATTATGAATACCTCTATGCACATAAACTAGAAAATCTAGAAGAAATGGATAAATTCCTGGAAACATACGCCAAGATTGAACCAGGAAGAAATTGAATCCCTTTTAGTATTTTTACTGTCTCTTCCTGCAGTACCAGACTTTTATATGTCCGAGTTCCTTAAGACTCAGACTTTGTTTCTCTTGTTTTTCCATTTTATATCTTTTCCTAGGTTTTCTTGTTAATTCCATTACATCTCATTATCACTTCTATGATGACAACTTCTAAGTCTTTTTCTAACCCACATCCATTCTCTGAGCTCCAGACCCATTTATCAAATTGTTTGCCTGTTACTGGAACTTCAAATTCATTATTGCCAAAACTAAACTGAATTTCTGCCTGAAACTTCCTCTTCCTCCTCTCTTTTTCCTATTTTAAGAAATGGCACTTCATTTATTCTGTTACCTAAGTCAGAAATCTAGAAGTCACCTCTAACAATCTCTTTCCCTGTACTTCCAATAGTCAGTAAATTATCAAGTCCTACTAATTTTCTTAGATATTTCCAGAATGTGTAATGTTTTCACCAGATTCACAGTAATTATCCATATTCTTGAGTGGTTATTGCAGAAATCACCTAAATGTTTTCCTTACATATATTCTTGACCCCTCTAATCCACTTTTGACCTAGATCTATGAAAGAGATCTTTTCTAGACATAAATATGAATCATATCATTCTCTGTTGCTCACAAGTTTGCTAGCTTCTCAGTACTGTTTAAATACAGTCCCAGATATTTAACAGGATCCTCAAGGTCCTGCATGGTATAAACCCAGCCTGATTTAGAATCAGGTATCACTTCATATTCTATGATCCAGCCACATTGAACTTGTTTTGATTCCTCTAAAGTACTATGCCGTCTTCAACACAGGACCCTCCTACCTGCTTTTCCATAGGTCTGGAACAGTGGCTGTCAACCAGGAGTAATCTCCCCCACTCTCTAGAAGACATTTGGCAATGTCTGGACACACTTTTGGTTATTATAACTGGGGAAGAGTGTTATTGGCATCTAATGGGTAGAGATCAGCAACAATGTTGATCCTCTGCAATGCATAGGAGAGCATATCATGACAAAGAAGTATCCAGCCCAAAACGTCAGGAATGCTGAGATTAGAAAACTCTAATCTAGAAAGATTTCCCTTCTATCTGTACCCCACATGACCCTGCATCTAGCCAAAACATATTTAAATATCCTGTGTCAGCTTAAGTGGCCTATCTTCAGAGTAAAACCTCCCTAACTCTTGTCTATAGGTCAGGTCTACCTCCTATTTATGCTTATAATATTTTTCTTTACTTTTTTAGCCCTTACTAAAATTTAAAACTAGTTACTTATTCAGTTAATGTTTGGCTTCCATGCCAGATTTTAAGCTCTGTGAGGTTAGGAAATACATTTAATGCAATATCCTTATCATCTGGCTAGATACTCAACATTCTTATTAAAAAGTAAATTAACGGATGAATGAATGAAGCTGCTGCCTAGAAAGAAGAATGTTAGGCCTACAACACTGTATAAGTGATCCTAGCTTTGGCATTAACTAGATATATCTCTGAACAAGTCCTTTAACCTTTCATTTGGCCTCATTTTAAGTTATATGAACTTTTACTATAATGACTTTTATGAGGATTAAATATTTTGATAATTCTAAAGTATTTTGTAGTCTTATTAGAAAGTATAGGTTAGCATAAAAATTGGTACAACTACATGGAAGGGATTTACATGAAACAAAAGCCTTAAACACATATTTTTACTTAAATATTTCACTGATAAAAATTTATGAAAAAATTACTAAGCAAAAATATAGCTATTTATTATCTATAAAAATATAGATAATAATTTTATCATTAGTTAAATAAATAAATGAACTATAGTGAATACTTTAAATATAATGTATATTTGATAAGGAAGATATGTATGCAATATAATACAATTCTATATACGTATTTTATACACATGTATACACATGTACACTAAAAAAATCTAAATATCAAAATACTGGCAGTAGTTATCTTAAAACTACAGGATTATGCAAGTTTTAATTGTCTTTTTCTGTTTCAGGACTTTCCTAACTTTTCTACAATGAGCATGGCTTTTGAAATTTAAAAAAAGTAAGAAATAAGTGCAGAAAAGCACTTCTTACGCTATGAAGGGACTGTAAGGAGTTGCTATGTTATAAAGAATAAGATATAACCCTTACCTTTGAGAGGTTTTCAAATGAATTATAAAAATAAAATACGGGCCGTGCATGGTGGCTCACGCCTGTAATCCCAGTACTTTGGGAGGCCGAGGCAGCTGGATCACTTGAGGTCAGGGGTTTGAGACCAGCCTGGCCAACATGGTAAAACCACGTCTGTACTAAAACACAAAAATTAGCCAGGTGTGGTGGCAGGCACCTGTAATTCCAGCTATTCAGGAGGCTAAGGCAGGAGAATTGCTTGAACCCAGGAGGCAGAGTTTGCAGTGAGCCGAGATCATGCCATTGCACTCCAGTCTGGGCAACAGAGCTAAACTCCCTCTCTAAATCAATCAATCCAATCAATACCTATCTAGATAACTGTTAGATAAGAAAAAAAGTTAAGAACATTTTCCATCATAATCATTTAATGAGCACTTACTACATCCCAGGCTTTCCATGCATTAATTTATGAAATCTATAAAACAACCACATTAGTTAGGTTTTATCATATTCATTTAATAGATGAAGAAATTGAGGCCACTGGGGTTAAACAAACTGCTAGGTCATACTAGACCAAAAAAAAAAAAAAAAAATCAAATTCAAACTAAAGTCTCACTGACTTCAAAACTTCTGTTCTTTTCAGTAGGTACTTATAAAAGATAGACAAGTCAATTGGGAGTCCAGAGAAGGGGTGGTTACTTGACAGTGAGAGGGCAAAGGAAGCGTATATAGACGTATATAGAGGAGTTAACAGTTTAGCTAACTCTGGAGGATGAGTAGGATTTTAATAACTGAAGATGGAGGAGAGGACATGAGGAAAGGCACTTCTTACCAAGGGACACTTGAACAAAAGTGAGAGGTAAATGGATAGTTCATGAAATTTTGGGGGAAGTTTGTAGGCAGATTGGTTAGAAATGAATTAAATACAGGAATTTTGTTTAATCAGTAAAGGGAATTGAAATTTGATAGGACTTTAGAGATCAACAGAAAGTGGGGTTAGAATACTAGAAAATCTATAATATTTTGACATACTAGAAATATAAGACTAGTCTTAAAAGTACAGCATATGATGGCACATTGCACTGTCTGTGTTTTCAAAAACAGAGAAACTTAGAGGTAGGAGGGGACTTGGAGAGCATTGGAGAAAACTCTGGCCCAGAATAGAGAAATTGTTGTCAAAAGTCATAAAACTAGACTAGAATCCAGTTCAGCTCAGTCCTCATTCTGGTGTCAGTTCCTAGAAAAGGAACCATGAAATATTGTGTGGCTTTTTAACAGTTCTGTGAGGTTTGTATTATAATAACTATTTCATACCAGCAGTCACTGGAGCTCAGAGAAATTAAGTAACTTCTACAAAGTTATGGAACCAAATCTCATCTCACCCAGAACTAATGACCTTCTTATGAATGGAGATATTGCCTTATTCTGCTATTATGTCCCCATAGCATCTTCCACAGGGTTCTTAGATACCCAACAAAAATCAATAAAATATCAGCCATTATTCATTACCCTTGATAAGGATCATACATATTGATTTCATGGATAGAGAATACTAGGTGACTAAAGCAGGAAAAATAATTGAGAAAATCATAAATTATGAATTTAATTACACATAAATTTTAAACATAGCTTACTTTTGTTAAGAGTTTTGCCTTGATTATAGATCACTAGCTGCCACTAAAAAAGTAAACTGTTTAGATTTTGAAAGTCTTATATTTCACACTAAAGAAATTCTGCCAACAGATCCCTATGGGAAATGTTTCTTTCTTGTAAAGCATACAGATTTACTTAAATCCTTAAATAATTAGACTTCAGAACCAGAATGCAATTAGAATTAAAATTCATAAATGTGTTGTCTTTTTCCATTGGCAAAATGCATATGGAACAATCCAGAGCTGGCCACATCTGCATACGCTACCTCCCCCAAAGCCAGCAACCATGCTTTCTAATTTTGGCCAGGGGTGTCTAACTGTGAGTACACAGGAAATGAGAGCAATAAGGTTATTAGGGGAAATGCTTCATCTTATATAAGAACATTTGATTATGGGAAATTTATCTAAAATATAGATAAATTATAAACATAGATAAATATAACCCTTTGTGTGCACGTTTGCATTTCTTGAAGTACTCCCAAAATAAAATTAAGCATATTCAAAATTATAGTTGGATGGAAACTTTGTAGACAAACGGCTAAAATTTCCTTTAAGTGTTCAAAAGGAGATAAATTAGAAAGATAAATACATAAGATAAAACAATATGATTATCTCCAAATAATACAAATTTAATGATTACTTATTAAAAACACAAAATTACATGAGAAGTGACCTTATACAACTTTGACTAAGTGTCCTTATAACTCTCCAAAGATATTATAACAAGTATACAACTCAATTTGAGAGCCTGACTATACAAAAAAAATGGCCAGACCATTTAGAACAACAGATCTTAAAAATAAACATTTATTTTTAATTTTTATGGGTACTTAGTAGGTATATCAATTTATAGGACATAAGATACCTTATAGAGGCATACATTGCATAATAATTACATCAGAGTAAATAGGGTATCTATCACCTCAAGGATTTATCATTTCTTTGTGTTATAAACATTCCAATTTTACTCTTTTAGTTATTTTGAAATGTATAATAAATTTCTGTTGACTGCAGTAATCCCATTGTGTTATCAAATACTAGATCTTATTCATTTTATCTAACTATATTTTTGTACCCATTAACCATGCCCATTTCCACCATCACCCTTCCTACCACTACCCTTCCTAGCCTCTGGTAACCAGAGGCTAGGAACCCTGTACTATGTACTATGTACTATGTACAAGGTTACTATTTGTACTACATACAAATGTACTATGTACTCATTTGTAACCCACAAATGAGTAAGAACATGTGAAGTTTGTCTTTCTGTGCTTGGCTTATTCCACTGAACATAATGTCCTCCAGTCCTATCCATGGTATTGCAAATGACAGTATCTCATTCTTTTTTAGTGGATGAATAGTATTCCATTGTGTATATGTAAAACATTTTATTTATCCATTTGTCTATTGATGGACATTTAAATTGCTTCCAAATCTTGGCTATTGTGAATAGTGCGTGCTACAGTAAACATGGGAATGCGGATATCTCATTGTTACACTGATTTCCCTTCTTTTGGGTATATACCTGTCGGTGTGTTTGCTGGGTCATATGGTAGTTCTGTTTTTAGCTTTCTGAGGATCCTGCAGACTTTTCTCCACAGTGGCTGTACTAACATATATTTCTGCCAACAGTACACAAGGGTTCCCTTTTCTTCACATCCTTGCCAGCATTCATTATTGCCTAGTTTTTGGATAAAAGCCATTTTTACTGGGGTGAGATGATATCACACATTTTAGTTGTGATTTGCATTTTTTTAAATGGACTCTTGCTCTGTCTCTCAGGCTGGAATGCAGTTGCACAATCTCAGCTCACTGCAACCCCTGCCTCCTGGGTTCAAGCGATTCTCTTGCCTCAGCATCCTGAGTAGCTGGGACTACAGGCATGTGCCACCACACCTGGCTAATCTTTTTGTATTTTTAGTAGAGACAGGGTTTCATCATGTTGGCCAGGCTAGTCTTGAACTCCTGACCTCAGGTGATCCACCTGCCTAGGTCTCCCAAAGTGCTGGGATTACAGGCATGAGCCATGCCAGCCATGATTTACACTTCTTTGACGAGCAATGATGTTGAGCACCTTTTCAAATACCTGTTTGCCATTTGTGTGTCTTCTTTTGAGAAATGTGTATTCAGATCTTTTGCCCATTTTTCAATTGAATTCTTACATTTCTTTCCTATTGAGTTATTTGAGCTATTGAGTATATATTCTGTCTCTTAATCCCTTGTCAAAGGGTAGTTTGCAAACATATTATCCCATTCTGTGGGTTTTCTCTTCAGTTTGTTGATTGTTTCTTTGCTGTGCAGAAGCTTTGTAACTTGATGTGGTCCTATTTTACATTTTTACCTTGGTTGCCTATGCTTTTGAGATATTACTCAAAAAATTTTTGCCCAGACCAATGTCCTAGAGAGTTTCCTCAATGTTTTCTTTCAATAGTTTCATATTTTCTGGAATCAGGTTGAAGTCTTTCATCCATTTTGATTTGCCTTTTGTATATAGTAAGAGATAGCATCTAGTTACATTCTTCTTTAGATGGATATTCAGTTTTCCCAGGACTATTTATTAAAGAGACTGTCCTTTCCCCAATGTATGTTCTTGGTGGCTTTGTCGAGAATGAGTTCACTGTAGGTGTATGAATTTATTTCTGGGTTCTCTATTATGTTCCATTGGTCTATGTGTCTGTTTTTATGCCAGTAATATGCTGTTTTTGTTACTATAGCTCTGTAGTATAATTTGAAGTCAGGCAATGTGACTCCTCCAGTTTTGTTCTTTTTCTCAGAATTGCTTTAAATATTCTGTATCTTTTGTGGTTTCACATAAAATTTTTAAGATTGTTTTAGCTATTTCTGTGATAATGTCATTGGTATTTTGATAGGGATTTCACTGAATGTGTAGATTGCTTTGGGTAGTATGGATTAATTAATAGATTAACAATATTGATTCTTCTAATCCATGAACATGGAATATCTTTCGATGTTTTTGTGTCCTCTTCAGTTTCTTTCTTCAGTGTTTTGTAGTTTTCATTGTAGAGCTCATTCACTACTTTATTCCTATGTCTATAATTTTATATATAGCTATTATAACAAGATTATTTCTTTGATTTCTTTTTCCGATTATTCACGGTTGGCATGCAGAAATGCTACTGATTTTTACATGTTGATTTTGTATTCTGCCACTTTACTGAATTTGTTTACAAGTTCTGATAGTTTTTTGGTAAAGTCTTTAGGTTTTTCCAGTTGTAAGATCATATCGTCTGCAAACAAGTATAATTTGACTCATTTCTTTACAGTGTGGATGGTCTTTATTTCTTTCTCTTGTCTGATTATTCTAACTAGGATTTCCGGTACTATGCTGAATAGCAGTTTTGAAAGTGGGCATCCTTGTCATGTTCCAAAATCTTAGAGGAAAGGCTTTCAGTTTTTTCCCACTCATCATGATACTAGTTGTGGGTCTGTCATATATGTCTTTTATTACATTGAGGTATGTTCCTTCTATACTCAGGTTTTTGAGGGTTTCTATCATGAAGATAAGTTAAATTTATCAAATCTTTTTTCAGCATCAATTAAAAGGATCATATGGTTTTTATCCTTCATTCAATTGATATGATGTATCACACTGATTGATTTGCATATATTGAAGCATCCTTGTATCCCTGAGATAAATCCCCCTTGATCACAACAAGTGATCTTTTTAATGTGTTGTTGAATTCAGTTTTCTAGTATTCTGTTGAGAATTTTTACATCAATATTAATTAGAAATATTAGCCTGTAGTTCTCTTTCTTTCTTTCTTTTTTTTTTTTTTTTTTGATGTGTCTTTTTCTGGTTTTGACATAAGGATAATACTGGCCTCACAGAACGCATTTGAAAAGATTCCCTCCTCTTCTCTTTTTCAGAATAGTTTCAATAAGACTGATATTAGTTCTTCTTCAAATGTCTGGTAAAAATTTAGCAGTGAAGACATCAGGTCCTCGGCTTTTCCTTGCTGGGAGACTTTTTATTATGGCTACCATCTCATTACTTGTTATTGGTCTGTTCAGGTTTTAGATTTCTCCATGGTTCAATCTGGATAGGTTGTATCTGTCTAGGAATTTTTGCATTTCCTCCAGATTTTCCAATGTACTTGCATATAGCTGCTCATAGTAGTCTCCAATGAGCTTTTGAACTTCTGTGGTATCAGTTGTAATGTCTCCTTTTTCATTTCTGATTTTATTTAATTGAATCTTTTTTTCTTAGTTGGTCTGGCTAGAGGTTTGTCACTTGTATCTTTTGAAAACTAACTTCTTATTTTGTTTATCTATTGTATTTTTGTTTCAATTTCATCTATTTCTGGTCTGATCTTTATTTTATTTTACTAATTTGGGGTTTGGTTTGCTCTTGCTTTTCTTGTTCTTTAAGATGAATCACTGGTTGTTTATTTGAAGTTTTTCTACTTGTTTAATGTAAGAGTTATTGCTATAAACATTCCTTTTAGTATTGCCTTCAGTGTGTTCCATAGATATTGGTATATTCCGTCTCCATTTTTATTTTTTAAGAGATTTAGCATTTCCTTCTTAGTTTCTTCATTGACACAGTAGACACATTCAGGAGCATATTGTTTAATTTCCATGTGTTTGCATATTTAATACTTCCCAAAGTTCCTCTTATTGATTTTTAGTTTTATCCCATTGTGGACAGGGAAGATATTTTAAATTATTACAATTTTTTTAAATTTTTTAAGTCTTGTTTTGTGGCCCAAGATATGGGCAATTCTTAAGAATGACCCAAGTGCTAAGGTGAAGAACATGTACTCTGCAGCCAATGGGGGAACTGTGCTGTAAACGTGTATTAGGTCCATTTGGTCTGTGGTGCAGATTGAGTCTGATTTTTTTTTTATTTTCTGTTTGGATGATCTGTTTAATGCTGAAAGTGGGGTGTTGAGGTCTCCAGCTATTATTATATTGAGATTTTTCCCTCTCTTTGGCTTTAATAATATTTGCTTTATATATCTGGTTGCTCCACTGTTAGGTGCACATATATTAACAATTACTATATCCTCTTGCTGACTTGACCCCTTATCATTATATAATGACCTTCTTTGTCTCTTTATATAGTTTTTGTCTTCAAAACCATTTTGTCTGATACAAGTATAGTGACTCCTGCTCCTTTTTGGTCTCCATTTACACTAAATATCTTTCTCCATCTTTTTCTTTCAATCCATGTGTGTTTTATAGGGGAAACATGTTTCCTGTAGGCCACAGATTTTTGGGTCGTATGTGTGTGTGTGTGTGTGTGTGTGTATGCATCTGTTCAGCTACTCTTTGTCTTTTAATTGAAGAGTTTTGTCCACTTACATTCAACATTCTTAGTGATAAGTGAAGGCTTCTTCCTGTCAATTTGTTATTTGTTTTTTGGTTGTTTTGTAGTCATCCTTTCCTTCCTGCCTTCCTGCCTGCCTGCCTGCCTTGCCTACCTTCCTGCCTGCCTTCCTGCCTTCCTGCATTCCTGCATCTCTTCCTCCCTTCCTCTCTTCCTCCCTTCCTTCCTGTATTCCATTTAGTGAAGGTGATTTTCTCTGCTGGTATGTTTTAATTTCTTTCTTTTATATTTTGTGTATCTGTTGTAGGTTTTTTGATTTGAGGTTACTAATGAGGTTTGCAAATAATGCCTTGTAACATGTTATTTTCAACTGATGACAACACAATTGCAAAAACAAGCAGATGAGCAAAAAGTAAACTAATGAAAACTCAACACTTTAACTTCATCCCCCTGATTTTTAACTTTTTATTGTTTCTATTTATATCATATTATACTTTCTATGTCTCCAAAAGTTGTTGTAGTTATCATTTTTGATAGCTTTGTCCTTTAGTATTTCTACTTATGATATGAATAGTTTGTATACCATAATTACAGTATTATAATATTCTATACTTGTCTGTGTGCTTACTATTACCAGTGAGTTTTGTACCTTCAGATGATTTCTTATTGATCATTAATGTCCTTTTCTTTCAGGCTAAAGAACTCTCTTTAGCATTTCTTAGAGGACAAATCTATTGTATATGAAATCCCTCACCTTTTGTTCGTTTGGGAAAGTCTTTATTTCTCCTTCATGTTTGAAGGATACTTTCACTGTATATATTATTCTAGGATAAAAAGCTTTGTAAATATGTCATGCCTTTCTCCCAGCCTGTAAAGATTCTACCAAGAAATTTGCTGCCAGATGTATTGAAGCTCCTTTGTATGTTATTTGTTTCTTTTCTTTTGCTGCTTTTAGGATCCTTTCTTTATCCTTGACCTTTGGGAGTTTGATTATTAAATGTTGTGCAGTAGTCTTCTTTGAGTTAAATTGGCTTGGTGTTCTACAACCTTCTTAGACTTAAGTATTGATATCTTTCTCCACATTTGGGAAGTTCTCTGTTACTATCCCTTCAAATAAACTTTCTACCCCAAACTCTCCATCTACTTCCTCTTTAAGACCAGTAACTCTTATATTTGGCCTTTTGAGGCTATTTTCTAGATCTTGTAAGTTTGCTTCATTATTTTTTGTTTTTCTTTTGTCTCCTCTGGCCATATATTTTCAAATTGCCTGTCTTCAAGCTCACTAATTTTTTCTTCTGCTTGATCAGTTCCGCTGTTGAGAGACTTTTATGCATTGTTCAATATATCAATTGAATTTTTCAGCTCCAGAATTTATGCTCAACTGTTTTTAATTATTTCAGTCTCTGTTAATTTTTTTTTTTTTTTTTTTTTTTTTTTTTTTTTTTTTTTTTTTTTTTTTGGGGACAGAGTCTCACTCTGTTGTCCAGGCTGGAGTGCAGTGGCATTATCGCCGCTCACCGCAACCTCTACCTCCCCGGTTCAAGTGATTCTCCTTCCTCAGCCTCCTGAGTAGCTGGGACTACAGGCATATGCCACCATGCCCAGCTAATTTTTTTTATTTTTAGTAGAGATGGGGTTTCACCATGTTAGCCAGGATGGTCTTATCTCCTGACCTCATGATCTGCCCACCTCGCCTCCCAAAGTGCTGGGATTACTGGTGTGAGCCACCACGCCCGATCTTGTTAGGTTTATCTGGAAGGATCCTGAATTCCTTTGGTGTTCCTTTGAGTTTCATTGAGCTTCCTCAAAACAGCTATTTTGAATTCTTTGTCTGAAAGGTCACGTATCTCTGTCACTGTGGGATTAGTCTCTGCTACCTGATTTAGTTTATTTGGTGAGGTCATGTTTTCATAGATGGTATTAATTCTAGTGGATGTTGGTTAATGTCTGGACATTGAAGAGTTAGGTATTTATTATAGTCTTTACAGCCTGGTCTTATTTGTACACATCCTTCTTGGGAAGGTTTTCCAATCCAAGTATTCAAAGGTAACTGACTATTGTGATCTAAGCATTTGGTCACTGCAGCCGTATCTGCATTAGGCGACACCCCAACCCCAAGCCCAAGAATGCTGTGAGTCTTGCAGACCTGTAGAGGTACCACCATGGTATTCTTGAGTGAGATCCAGAATTTCTGAGATTACCAAGTAGAAACTCCTGTTCTCTTCCCTTACTTTCCCCCAAACAAACAAACCCTCTCTCTCTCTGTGTTGAGCTGCCTGGAGCTATGGAGGGATGACATAAAAACCCTCTGGCTACCACCACTGGGACTGTGCTGGGTCAGACCTGAAGCCACCATGGCACTGGGTCTCGCCCAAGACCCATGTCAATCACTGACTGGTTACCACCAATGTTCCCTCAAGGCCCAAGTGCTTTACCTGCCACAGACAGAAGTCCAGCTAGGCTTATAGCCTTTTCTTTAGGGCAGCAAGCTTCCCCCAGCCTGCCAGCCCAGGACACTTCCAGAAACGCCATCTGTTAACTTTGCTGCCTGTGGTTGAGAAAGAGGAAACACAAGTGCTTCTTGGCCACCCTTGCTGATGTATCACTAGGTAATGTGCATCCCACGTCCACTGGGATCCAGGATCTAGGTCATGTGCATCCGACATCTACTGGGATCCAGGATCTGGATTTGGGAACCTGAAGAAGCCACTTGGTGCTCTATTCAACTGCAGCTGAGCTGGTACCTAAGCCACAAGACAAAGCCCTTCTCACTTTTCCCTCTTCTCTCCTCAAGCAGAAGGAGCTTCGCCCTGTGGCTGCGAGTGTCTCACTCAGGCCCATGGCAAGTACTGTCTGGCTACTTCCAATGTTCACTCAAGGCCGGAGGGCTCTTCAGTCAGCTTGTGGTGAATGCTGACAGCCCTGTGCCTCTTCATTAAGGGCAGTATCCTCCCTTTGGCCCAGGATGGGCCCAAACATTTCATCCAAGAACCAAAGTCTAGAATCAGAAACCCCAGGGGTCCACTTAGTGCTCTACTTCACTGTGGCCAAGCTGGTACCCAAGCTGCAAGGCAAAGTTCTCTTTATTCTTCCCTTTCCTTTCCTAAAACAGAAGGAATCCCTTCTCCATGGCCACCACAGCTGGGGATGCTCTGGGTCACACCTGAAGCCAGCCCAGCAATGAGTCTCACCCAAGGCCCATGACACATCTGGCTACAACTGATGCTTATTCAAGGCTCAAGGGCTCATTAGTCAGCAGGTGTTGAATTCTGCCAGGACTGTGTTATTCCCTTCAAAGCAGCAGGTTCCCTTATGGCCCAGGATGTGTCCAGAAATCTCTTTCAGGAGCTAGATCCTGAAATGGGGGCTTCAGGACTCTGCCTAGTGCCCTATTATACAGTTGTGGAGCTGGTATCCAACTTACAAGACAAAGTCCTCTTTACTCTCCCTTCTCCTCTCCTCAAGCAGAAGGAAGGAGCAACTATAGAGCTGTTAGCTATGCTGTCTGTGGTTGAGAGAGAGGAAACACAAGTGCTTCCTTGGCCACCCTAGCTGGTGTATCACTAGGTCATGTGCATCCCACGTCCACTGGCTCCAAGCTCAGCCCAGCACCAGGACTTACCAAGGAATTTCAGTTATTGTGGCCTTGACTGCCTTTCAAATTTATGTAGAGCCCCAGAGCCCTTTAGCATGCAATGGTGGTGCTAGCCGGAACTCAGGTTCTGGCTGCTGGGATGAATGATTCCCCTCTGGCTAGGGCTGGTCTAAATTCTCCTTATAAGAGTGCCAGCCAATTTTTGCTCTGTGTTGCTTTCCATTGTTATAGGACAGCACTGATTTCCAATGCCAAGTCCAGCCATCACTTTGCTCTCCCTCTCCCAAGCACACAGATTCTATGTGCCATGCAGCCAGTCGCTGCCACTGCCAGGGGATGGGCCAGGGATGATGTTGGCAATTCAAGATGTCTTTGCTTCCTTCTTTAGTGCCTCCTTCCCTGATATGATTTAAAAACCAGGTACTGTAATTGCTCACCTGATTTTTGGTTCTTATGAGGGTGCATTCTTGTGTGGATAGATGATCAATGTGTTGTTCCTTCTGGCAGGGGTAGGGAGCGATCACTGGAGGGTTCTATTTGGCCATCTTGCACCACTGCCTCTTTCCAATAGATCTTTGACCCACAGTCTCTGCAGTAACTGGCTCAAAATGGTGATGACTTGGTCAATGACTGCCAGCTTCCCTAATTTTTGCTCATAGTACTAACATAGAACCAGAGAAAAACAAATATTATCTGCAAACTAATCACATAGGATGTCCCACTTATAGTTAGGCTGCCTCCAAATTCCTCCATGCCAACAACCTCCAATCTGAACAGACTAGAAGCCTTCCCCCACCACACCCCTTGCTATGATGCTTTCCTACACCCTTACCCACTTTTGAGTCTGCCAAATCCAAGTGATGGTGGCTGACTCCTTTGCTATATAGAAATTTCTGAATAAATAGCCTCTGCTTATTCATATTTGAGTGGTCTTCATTTACTTCCACAAATATTTGCAGAAAGTGGAGATTAATTTTATTTAGGATAAGCATTATTCTCAATTTACCAGGGTTAGTTCTGGGTTTTGCCCATTCTCTCAGTGTAATTAACAGTATGCTCTTTTACTCTCAAAAGTGTCCTTGGTTGAACAATAAATTACATGGGTACTATGATTTTAGGCAATTTATTCATTAGACAATGGGATTAACAGGCAAACTGTTATTAAATAACTCGTCCTAGAGCAATGCTAGGTAACAAAGAGAAGTGTACCAGGCCGTTAGGTAGGTTAGGTAGCTAACTTCCTCTCTGATGGTAAAATCAATAGTCAGGTTAGAAGGAGAGAAGTATTCTACCTTTTGTATCAGAGTTTTTCTGATGGAATTTCTAGCTTTAGTAAACAGGAGATGGGATTTTAAGAGGTGTCCTCTTTTCCCCTTGAGGCATTCCTGCCACCCCTGCAGGATGATGCAATAGTTGCCATGGCAAATACTTCTCCCACGCTGCTGGAAGGCCTTCCCATAGCAGACTAACTTCTGTTCTGTTCTGTTTCTATTTTCCTTTTTCTCTCTCTGTTACATTGTAAGTTACTCTTGAGTTTAGATTCAGACTATAACCTTCTCTCTAGCTTCTTTTTTTTTTTTGAAAGGAATTTGCTGTCTGTCTGCTTTTCTGCAACCTACTGTGCATATCCAGAGATAAGCCCTGATGGCAGTCATGTGGAAAAGTGTGGCAGACAGAAGACATGACCAAAGAAAGCAAGGGCAGGACTGGAATGAGTCAACTGAAAGCAGAGATTCTTCAATTTGCTAATCTCAAGTGCTCTGTTTTCCAATGAAAATACGAAATTTTGTCATCTAAATGCCCAGTTTATGCAAATGCATGGATTTTCCCTGAAGAATAGCACATTTTATAATAGAGTAATATAGACTCAAGGGCTTCAAAGTCAGAAACACCTTGTTTTAAATCCATAAATTTCAGGATACTAGAAACAATTTCCTTGTTGCCCACCAATATAAACCTAACCTGGATCTTGACAGGTACAAAATACATATTTGTTCCCTGCATGTCTGATTGACTTGTGATCCACCACATTTAAGTACCATGACCTTGGTAAGTTATATCATTTCTCTGAGCCTCAATGTTTCCATGTGTAAAATAAGAAAAATAAAGCCTTCTTATAGGACTGCTGTACAATTTAAATGAGACAGACTATGAGAAATTCCTAGCAGATCCCTGCCGTGTAGTACATATTTTATAGTTACTGCATTCATTATTTCTGTTGTTATTGAAAAGATCGTGTTTAGGAGGGTCCTACTGAAAAACATTTCAGTAAATACTTTTCGGAGGACCTGCCCCAAAAATCGCGTAGGTTCTTTTCTATTTTCCTAAGCATCGGCTGGCTTGAGAAATAAAGGCACAGAGTACAAAAGAGAGAAATTTTAAAGCTGGGCATCCAGGGGAGACATCACACATTGGTAGGATCCGTGATGCCCCACAAGCCACAAAACCCAGCAAGTTTTTATTAGGGATTTTCAAAAGGGGAGGGAGTGTGCGAATAGGTGTGGGTGACAGACATCAAGTACTTAACAGGGTAATAGAATATCACAAGGCAAGTGGAGGCAGGGCGAGATCACAGGACCACAGGACCGAGGCGAAATTAAAATTGCTAATGAGGTTGAGACAGGGTTTTGAGATCAACCGGTCTGACCAAAATTTATTAGGCGGGAATTTCCTCTTCCTAATAAGCCTGGGAGCACTATGGGAGACTGGAGTTTATTTCACCCCTGCAGTCTCAACCATAAGAGACAGGTATGCCCCGGGGGGGCCAGTTCAGAGACCTACCACTAGGTGTGTATTCTCTTTCTCAGGGATATCCCATGCTGAGAAAAAGAATTCAGCAATATTTCTTCCATTTGCTTTTGAAAGAAGAGAAATATGGCTCTGTTCTGCCCGGCTCACCGGCGGTCAGAGTTTAAGGTTATCTCTCTTATTCCCTGAACAATTGCTGTTATCCTGTTCTTTTTTCAGGGTGCCCACATTTCATATTGCTCAAACACACATGCTGTACAATTTGTGTAGTTAATGCAATTATTACAGGGTCCTGAGACGATATACATCCTCCTCAATTGACAGGATTAAGAGATTAAAGACAGGCATAGGAAATCACAAGGGTATTGATTGGGGAAGTGATAAGTATCCATGAAATCGTTACAATTTATGTTTAGAGATTGCAGTAAAGACAGGCATAAGAAATTACAAAAGTATTAATTTGGGGAACTAAGAAATGTCCATAAAATCTTCACAATCCACGTTATTCTGCCGTGGCTTCAGCCGGTCCCTCCGTTTGGGGTCCCTGACTTCCTGCAACAAATACTTCCAACTAATATATTCTGATTATTTACACTTAGTTGAATCTCAAATTAGAGTACAACCTGCTTAACTGTCACTCATACTTGTACATTTTTAAAGTTTGGAGCATCCGCACTGTGCTAAGAATATTCCTGATTTCTGGTAGATTTCATACTGCTTTTTCAATGTTCTAACAACTCCTAATTATGAGAAGATTAATAAAAAAAATCTATGGCTGTCTGTGGGTGTTATCTAATTCCAAGCCCTAGTCAGAGCAAATATGGCTATTTTAGTCTCATTACTAGAAAAGTAAAATAAAGATCTTTTGAAAATAGATATAACATAGATCTATTCCTCCTAACTTATACAGTGACAAAAATTCTGAATGACAAATAGACTTCCTGAAAGTAGAAGGCTATTTTAATATATTTATGCACATATGCAGCTACACTTTAAATATATATAAATCTATATACATTCATTAACAAAGATTTATTGAGCTCCTAAAAATGCTGTTTGTTCCAGACACTATAGTAGGTATTGATTATATAGGGTGAATAAAACAGATATCTTCCTTCTTGTGTGGAGTCAGTTTCTTCGCTCTTGCTCCTTTTCTCTTGTTCCCTTGCATGTAGTCATAAGCACACACATGCACATGCACACACACACACACACACACGCACCCCTCCCACAAGCCTATATGCCTATCTGTGGATATCTATGAGTATATATGTACACATATAACCCCAAAGCTTGGTCTACATAACATGAATTCCAAGGAAAATTTGGCTAGAAAAAAAAACTAAACTGCATATTACTAAAAGAAACAATGGAGTTAGTAACCATGAGACGTTACTTCTTTACATATTTAATTATTTACTTTAAATCTATTTTTACTTTGCTTTGTTTCAGGCAGTATTTAAAGTAGACTCTACCAGATAAAATGAACTCTTCATTTCCATTAGGGCAGTAAAGCCTAACGGACAGCTGAGCAATGAATATGGCTTTCTGGTCAGTTTAGTTTTGTCAGAAGCACGTCTGCATTGAAACTTGCATATGCTGACAGGGAATGACTGACACTTTAAAAACTGTGCTTCTATTTACACTGCAAGTCCCCATACCATTGAGAATGTCTCATGATATGCTAGAAATCAGGCCAAGAGATTTTTAAAGCATTATTCTAATCTTTACAAGCATCCTATATGGCAAGATCTTCATCTTAAAGATGAGACATGAAGTTTTTATAAACTCATGATACATTGTGTTAAAAGTATGAACTTCACAATTGAGAGAGCATGCTTAAGTTTAGGATAATAGCAACCACTTTATAGTGCTTTGTAAGGACTAAATTAAATAGCAAACACTTGGTATATGTTTGTCATTAGGGTAGGACCTAATTATTAAGACCAGAGCATAAACAGAAATAAAATGTTTGATTTGTCATTCTTCTCTTTTATAAATACCGACCAGCATTAAAATTTTAACAACAATAAGTCCTCATATGTACATGGCTTTCATACATACATATATATACACATATATATATACACATATGTATGCATTATATATATATACACGTATATATATAATATTTATAGGGTTTTGTGATTATTTTAGTTTGCATATCCAGGACCACATATAAGATATGAAAAAATATATGTGGTTCATTTTAAAGAATGCATAAACATATGCAGATCATTCTGAAATATATATAGGCATTAAATTAATATACACTAAAATTCACTCTTATTCTTACTGCATTTAAAATCCTAAGAGTTAATACTATTGCTCCATGTTTTGAAAATGCTTGACTTATTGGGAAACCAGTTATTGAATATGTGGATTTAGAAACTGCATAATTATAAATTTTCTCTGCAGTGGTCCTCACTCACAGGTGGTAACCTTAAAAAGCTTATAATGTGTCCTTTTCTAATAAACAATGTAACAATTAAATGCTTTTTCTTATCTCTCAGGGTACAAATCCAATTACGCTTACTTCTTCCTGATTGTACTTTGTATCAGCCATTAAATATACAAAAGAAATCTAAGACGTAAAGGAAGCCACTGCCTCTAATGTGCTCCTCCATTAGCATGACCTTTTTCTCAGTCCTTAAGAATAAAACCAGAACTTCATTTAATTCTAAACGAGAGTGAGGTGCTGCAGTTTAATATTAAAAAAAAAAAAAAAGAATGGACACATGCAGGAATTGTGGCTAGGCCTCTATCTTTAATGTGCTCACATGTAAAGTAAATAGTGAGGGTTGAGAATAGAGATTTAAAAAAAAAGAATGTAATATTTAAGGTCGTTATCAAGCACATGATTTTATGTTTATGTGTTAACAGTCCCAGAACTACATTGCTGAAAGGGTACATTGAGGGTTGTAAAATCTGTTCCTACAACCTAATACCAATTCAGACCTAAAGATGATTTTTCCATTTGTCTTTACAACCAATTCCAAATTGAAGTCACTAGTCTCCAAGGTTTTCCGTGAGCTGAAAGTTCTTAGCCTTTTCAACTTCATTTTCTACCAGTTTCTCAAAGTGCTTTCAGCTCTAGGAGGTTCATCTCTTCACTTATTCATTCCACTTTGTAAATTCGGTTTCATGAAATCTTTCCCACCTTTTCATTTCTCCTGCCACTACCTTAGCTTAGATCTTCTTTTTTTAAAACCTGGTCCATTATAATATCACAATGATCATCCTGGCTGTAGTCTCACACCCATCTTTACATCTTTACATTGCCTCTACAATTACCTCTTTGAGCAAACAAAGCTGTTCATGTGATTTTCTGAGGTGGAATTGGGGGTGTTTCCTATAGTTCCTGGTCATCTGTTGGATAATATCCAAATGCTTACTGGGTCTTGGATTATTTCATTCCAACATTATTTCTCCAGCCATATCTTCTGCTAAAATACAATGACACAGTCAAGTCTGAAGTTCCCTGGATGTGCAATCGATTCTCATATTTCTATTTTTTTCATATGTAATTGTCTCAGCCTATAATACTCTTCCCCCTGCCTTTACCTGGCCAGCTCCTTCCCATCCATTCCCCACTATGCCATACTGCAGGAGACATTAGGGGTAAGCCATACCTATTCATCTTGAGAAACTTAATTTTAATTCAGCTCATCCATTTTTTAGCTTTGTAACTACAGACAGTTTACTTAATCTATCAAAATCTTATTCCCCTTATCAATAAAATAAAAATACTTATCTCTAATTTGCAGGGCAGTTGCAAATATTAAGTAGGATAATATAAGTTTAGCACCTGGCATATGGTATTCTTCTTTTAAGCATGTTCCATCCTACTTCATTTTCCATATTGCATACAATATGATTCTCTAGAATGCAAAACTAATCATATCATTTCTTTGTTTCAAGTCCTTCAATGCATTCCTATTTCCACAGCCTACAAGTCTCCCCTTGTTATCCAATATAGCCTTATTTCTCACCACCACCCTTCTTCAATGCTTTGTTCCAGGCAGTTGAAATGCTTCAAGTTCCTCAACTGTACCAAATTTTCTCTCACCTCTGGGCCTTAGTATGCTAAGGTGTGCCTTAGTATACGTTGTTCCCTCTTCCTTGAACACCGTTTTCTATCATGCCTCTCTTTACATGTATCCTGTATGAACAATTATCACATTTACCTTTCCGCTTGATTTTATTGCTCTTCCTCTCACTATTAGGATTGGGATTTATGTCAGTCTTGGTCACGGTGACTCTTTAGTGCCCTACTTAGCTTTTATTTGCAAATCTCTACCTACCTGAAGCACATTCTTCCTAAAAGAAAAAGCTTAAGTCTCACCTGGACCTCTGCATTGGACTCTCCTCTTTCTACTGTCTAGGTGCTTTCACCAACTGAGTCACAACACAGTATCTCTCTGTGATAAAACAGCAATATGAGTTTCAAGAATGGGGAGATCAAGGAGTAATAGTCAAGGGAGGCATCTTAAAGGATAAAAAAAAAAAAAACTCTCACCTGGACATTAAAGAATGTATAGAATCAAGGAAAGTAGTGAGGAATTTCCAGCCAGAGCAAATAATATAATGGATCATGTTCCTTTTATTCATTCAGTGAATCTTTAGTAAGCACTTACTTTGGGCAAGAAGACTATATTAGCAGCATATTACACACTATGGTTGGTAAATGGATAGGCTTTATTGAGCAGAGGTTATAAGCAGGAATTCAGATTGAATAGATTTTGGTGGAACCTAATTACAAATGGCCACAATCCCATCAGACATTGGTGTAGTCATACTCCAAACACTGGGGTGCCTCCTCGACCTTTGTGACACTTTACTCATTTTCTCATGTATTGTCTAGACAGTCTTCCTATTAGGCTTCTAATTCCATAAGGATTGAGATTTTTCTTGTCTGTTTTATTCACTAATGTATCTTCACTTCGACTGTAATCAAGCACAGGACACACAATTAATAAATATACGTTAGGCACTGTGCTAAGCCTATGTACCATACCGCATAAAAATGTATTAGTTTATATGTCTCTTCTGTACTACACGAGGGTTGGCAACCATTTTCTGTAAAGGCCAGTTAGTACATATTTCTGGTTTTGTGAGCCAGATGACCTCTGTCACAATTACCCTACTCTACCCTTGAAGCATGACAACAATCACAGATAATATGTAAATGATACAAATTACTGTGTTTCAATAAAACTTTATTTACAAAAACAAATGGCAAGCTAGATTTGGCCTATGGACTGTAGCTTGCAGACCTCTGTTCTAGATTATACTCCTTGAGGGAAGAATATTACTTGTCTTACATTGCAGTATTTTACCCAAAGCCTGGTCCATAACAGTGCTCAATAATAAAAGCTCTAAGTTTTTATTCTGTGCCAGTCATTCTTTTAAATAATTGACATGTAATAGCATATTTAATCTTCATAACAAACCTATGCAGCTGACTTTATTGTCCTTATTTACAGATGAGAAGACTTTGGCCAAGATAGGTTAAGTAACTGGCCCAAGATTACATGGCCAGTAAGTGGCAGAGCAGGAAATCTCAGAGCTGGACCTCAGAATTTGTGCTCTTAATCATATTTTATAGCCTCACAATAAATTAGAATAAATTAACAGTTCCAAGCAGAGGATTTTAGACTTCATGCAATATGACAGTACTTCTCAAAGTTGTTCAGGGAATAAAACACTCAGAGAACTTTTATTAATATGTTTAATTTCATAAACCAGATTCAACAAAATCACCAACAGAAAACAAGACTATGATACATGTGGACAAAAAGAATCACAGATATAAATATCCTGTGCTTTCTCAATAAATAATGCTGCCTTACTGAACTTGATTGTCTCTGGAATTTGTAAATATTTTCTACTTCTGTATTTGTTCGGTCATCTTCCAGCACTCTACTAGCTCATAGAGATATCAGATGCCAAATATTCTTAAAATATTGATGAGGAAATAACTTACAAATGGGTACATTATATCCATTAATTTATCTTTGGTTTGACAGTTGGTAAAAGACATATTATTTGACCTTTATGGAAGTACACATTGGAACAACACCTGAAATTAAATTCTGAGGTTCCAAAACAGCACAGTATTAGAAGGCTTAGCAGAAAATGGGAAGCACTGCATGTTTCCAGCAGAATAAGGGCTGGCAAAGAAAGCCCTAACTACCCAGTCAGGTATCAGCCTGTGGTTTATGATTTCAGATAGCTCTAAATCCCACCTGTCTCCATTTATCAGCATAGTTCCTCCTGTTCTAACTGATAAATAATTTTACAATCCCAGACACTTAAGTTGAGGTCTCTTTGACTCAGGCAATAACTCAAGCAAAGCAAAAAGCTGAACAATATTTCTAAAAATCAACGATGGGGGAATGTTTGTATGAAAGCTCAAATCATGAGACAGGCAATACCAAATTAAAAAGAAAAAAAAGAAGAAGGAAGCCCATACTTGGAGAGGATATACATTGGTATTGTCAGCCTGTTTACATTTAGTATGTGTAAATTATTCACAGTCCTGCCACTAGAGAAGTAAACAGTTCAGATTTGAACCAGGTCATATTTGAGCCTAAATAGGCTACATATGAATACCCATTATCGTTTCCCTACAACACAGTAGGTCTTGGCCAACATCACATGCTAAGCCTATGTCATAATCTTGCATCTGTCTTCAACTTCCTAGGATATAATTTGGCTTTTCTGTGTTTTTAGTTCTTTATTTGTAAAATGAGAATAGTAGCCTTGGCCCTCTGCTCCGGAAGGCACTACGTACATTTGAAAGGAAGAAATGTAACTCAGAGAATCACAAAACTCCAGCCTAAAAGTTAAATTATAGAACAATTTCTCCAACCAACAGATTAAAAAATGAGGGTTAGATAGGTTATATGACTCACCCTAGGTCACAGAAAACATGCTACCATGTGAAGTATATGATTCTAAAATAATTAAACTTCAAAAGAGTTGGTTTATTTCCCTGCAAGTTTAAAAGACAGTAGTCTTCAGAGAGGTAAATATATAAAACAGTTGCATTTTCAAGTCAGTGGCTCAAGGAAATAAGAAATTTTTTCATATACCTTTGTAGTGAAGTTCATATATTAATTGTGCTCTTTCAAATGAATTGTAATTCAGCATTAGTTGAATGTCTATCTTGTGTCAAAACTGTCCTAAACACTATGAATTAACTAATTTTACCCTTACAACAACCGTAAGGGAGAGATAAAACTATGATTTTCATTTGACAGATGATGAACATAAAGATAAAATGGTTAAGTACCTGCCCAGGATCACATGGGACAGGACTCAAACCTAGACTCGCTGGCTCCAGAATCTGTGCTCTTCTCCGTTACACTATATTACCTCAATACTATACCACACTGTCTCAGTATATTTTGCTATATCATTACATGATTGTTAATTATCACTTCATGGTTATAAATTGCTTTCATTTTCTTACCTCATTAATTTTATTAGCATCTATTTATAATTGAGTCCACATTATATGTGATATTTAAAGATAAAGTAGGCTTTTAGAAAACAAAAGAACAATTTAATGGTTCATCCTTCAGTAATTTATATAGGGCCACCTCACATGTCTTTATTCTGAGTGTATTCTCTCTGCCTAGAAGGCAGAGGCCAGTTCTTTTGAGGCCTAACTCAAATGCCACCTCCTCTTTGAAGTTTTCCTCACCCTCTCAGGCAAAATGGGTTACTCCCTCCTCTGTACTCTCAAAGTGTTTTATCCATTTATTACATTGAGTTGTTTACAAATACATCTGCCTGCATCAGAAGAGTCCCTTGCATCTAGCACCAGGACTGGCAGAAAATTGGTGTTCTGTACCTCAGTGAGTGAACGTGTATATCTTTCAAAAAAAGAGAGCAAAGATTAGCAATTAAGATTCATGTGTATCATCTCTCACGATTGTCATGGTATGATTGCTGTGTCTGTGCAATTCTGGAAAGCCACATGCTAACAAAAGATACTATATTCACTGCTTTGGTGCCTTAATTTCCTAAGTGGAGGCATAAATTGGAACAATACACTTGTGCATAAGGAGACTGAGGGTATTAGGCTTTGAAATGAGACAGATCAGTGTTTGAGTCCCATTTGGCTACCTAGTAGATGTCTGATGGTGGGATACTAATACTATCCTTATTTCTGGGGTGTTATAAAAATAAATGAAAAAAAGGTAGAATTTGTTTAATAGTATGTTTGAAGCATAGAATGTACCCAATATGTTCGTAGTTATTAATATTAGGACTGTTCTTTGGAAAGATTGTGCATTTGGTACATGCCGTATCCTTCTTACTGGCCCTTTTTTCATATATATTTCCTGCCCCACCCTGGCAAATTCCAGTTCTCTATTCCCAAGCCCAAGTTTGTTAGCCAAAGGACCAAATTCTAGGGTGAAAGAGTAGTTAGAAAGTCCTCAAATTACGTTCTATTGGAAAGCATTTCTATTGCTTACATGGAAGACCAGCTCTCTGACTGTGTAACAGCATTTGCTGACTGTAGCATCCCATATGAACCCACAGTATTTATTTAGCTCCTTAGTCAAAAACTCTTTCTTGGAACATAGGGCTTCCAAATTTGCCTCTGGGTTGTTTGTGCTTGGCTCCAGTAAAAGGCTAAGTAAACATTAAGCTAATAAGCTGTGATCTTTCAATCACCATTATTTCCAGTCCCCAAAGTTAGCTCAGTATACAGCCAGAAAGACACAGATGTGTCTTAGAGGAAGTAGGAATTCCACATCAATAAAACACCAGAGTGATATGACAGAGTAAACTCTGGTGGGAGTACTCTTTTGGGAGTTCCGCTGGCTGTCCAATCCAAGCATCATTAAATGGCCCTGCCTTGCCTACAGAATTTCAGTGGCCAATATTTAGGTCTCTGTAAAATAAAATATTCTTAACTACAGAAACATACTACTTGCCAGCTACAAACCCTGACAATTCCTAAAAGACATCTATGGTTCTCTATAACTGACCACAGACCCCAGCTCCAAGCACTGGTCTCCAGAAGAACTTTGCCTGACAATAAACATAGGTGGAATTTCAGTTTGACCATAACACACTTCTTAGATTTGATTTTAATATTTGGCATCTGGGTCCTTTGGACAGCGCTACAGGTAGGCAGCTGCTTATACGTGGCTTTTGCTGCTGAGGCTGGCTCATTAGAGAGGCTTCCCACCAGAGACAAAATTATATATAGCCTGACTTTGCTTTAATGCTCAGGAACTTTTGCTTCACAAATGCAAATGATGGATTCTAAATGAATCAAGGGTCTATTTCTATTTCTAGGATTTCCATGGGCTTGGAGGCTTCACACAGAATCTTAATGGTGATTGCTTTTGGGTAATATTTCCATTCAGACATCTAAAAATGCTATATAACATTAAAATTCTCCACAGAATGATTCAAGGCAATGAATGTATAATAATTACTTAATGCTCAACTCTATGATGAATGTTCTAGGGGCTCAGAAGGTTTATAGCAGGAACATATAAAACAGAGCCGCTTCCCTGTTTTAATTGGGTGAAAGGGCATGCATCTACAGTGCTTGGCAAACACCTTCTAGAGTATTTACACTTGTTTGTAATTATTTGCCTTTGTATCTGCCTCTTCAAGAGTGCTATGACTTATTGGATACAAGACCTGAGTCTTTTCCTTCTGCAGATACCTAAAGCTTAGCACAGTGCCTACTACCATGTTAGTTTTTAAAAAAAATAAAATAATTGTAATATCTGTAGTAAGATGGTGTAAATAAGAGGTAAACATAATATATCATATTGATGTTCAGAGGAGGAAGATTATAATATTAATCACATATTTAATTGTGACTATAATATTAATTAGTCACAAAGGATCACAGAAAAGGCGAACTTGATTTACTTGCGAAAGAAAAGGTCAACCTTGTGTATATAGAAAGATATGAGTTGGATGTTCTCTTGGGCATGGGAGAACTACAGGACAAAAGAAAAGGTAGAAATGTACATAGACAATGAGGAAAAAAAGACTGGTTAAGTGAAGGCTTAGAAATTAGTGAGTTTAAAGATTCGTTCTGTGGGAGTGGTAATTCTGAAATATTTTCAAGGGGAAAGAATAAGAATTAGCATATAATAAATATCTACTATGTTCCAGGTCTGTGCAAGGTATTTTGCACATACCATCTCATTTTAAAGAAAAATATTATTGTACATACTTAACAGATGAAGACACTAAACTTAGAGAAAATAGCTTGTCTAAGGACGTGGTGAGTGAGTGGCAAAGTGGGGATTTGAACCTACTTCTACTGAACTCATGTTCTTTTTATTCCTCGTAGTGTCTTTTATTCGCTCATAAAGGTGAAAGGTCTTCCCCTTGGGTCTTACACTACTACGAATCATCCTGGTATACTCCAAATCCTTTATCCGTCGTAAATGAAATAAAGGAATATTTAATGTCAGTTTTTCTCCTCCACACAGAAATAAACAATTTTCTCTAAATTCCAACTCCCCTTATATTTGAATATAATTCTCTCACTTATTTCTCTAACAAAATGTAAATTATTTTAACTTTTTTTTTTTTTTTTTTGAGATGGGGTCTGGCTCTGTCGCCTAGGCTGGGGTGCAGTGGCACGATCTCGGCTCACTGCAACCTCCACCTCCTGAGTTCAAGCGGTTCTCCTGCCTCAGCCTCCCGAGTAGCTGGGACTACAGGCACACACCACCACGCCTGGCTAATTTCTTTTGTATTTTTAGGAGAGATGGGGTATCACCGTATTGCCCAGGTTGGTCTCAAACTCCTGAGCTCAGGCAATCCACCTGCCTTGGCTTCCCAATTAAAATTTCTTTAAAGGACATAAGCTTCATTTCTTCACCCATTATCTTTTCTTTTCACTCCAAAAAAAGAAGTTCTTATAGTAAATACTGACTTTTGATGATGATGATGATGGTGATCATGACAATGACAATTGTAACCAGGACAATGAAAACACTTTCAAGTTTTTCTTTGTTCACCAAACTTTGCACAGCCCCTGATGCATAACACACTGGAACTCTGGGCTGATAAATACAGTCCTCTAACAAGTTGAGGTTCCTCTCAGGTCAGATATAACTAGCACATTCAATATTTATAAAGCAATGTTTCCCCTGTTGAGAATCTGCTCTGTAGTTATATATTGAAATGTAGATATATTGAAATGGAACTTTGCTCAACAGTGTGGGGAGTAGGCTCACGCTCCATGCTTCCTTAATTGGCTGGAGATGAGTAAAGCCTTTATATAGGACTTCAGTGGTCTTCTGCTTGGTTGGTGCCCATCACGTGATCTGCACAAGCTCAGAATTTTCAGCATGAGTCTTTGAACTGAATGTATAATTGATAGTAGAGGCGGGTAAAAATACCAACACAGGGTATCATACCAGTGTAGCTCATGCCTGACCTACCCCACCACCTCCCTATGTTATTATGAAAGCTATTTGTAGCAAAAATACGTGGTGTGAATACAAAGCAGAGTGATCAACCCAGCTCAATGCCTGAGTCTCAGCATGCAACCATGATCCTACTATAGGCCCAACCTTTCTCCTGTATCCAATTCATTTTTAATCCTGGATTTTGCTTAGCTATTGTCCCTACCTCCAAATTATATCCTAAGAATTGTATCTTTGTGTGCGTGTGTGTGTGTGTGTGTGTGTGTATGTATGTGTATGCATGCACTAAGATGCTGTGTAAGCACTTGTTTGTTCATTAGTTCATTCATCCATTCACCATCATTTATGAAACTCCTGCCATGTGCCAAAAATACTGTGAAATGATAAGGACATAAATGTTAATAAAACAAAACTGCAAAATCTCTAAATATGCTCCCCCACCCAAGCAACTTTCACTTAAAGGCAGTTTTTCAAGCACTATGCAAATGAATGCACAAGTATAATGACAGACAAAACTAAAAGGTCTGTAGCTGAAACTGAAGAAAGGAGTCCTGCCCATGCCCACTTCATGCCCAGTCTACTTTCCAATCACATCCTCCTCAAACACTTTTGTCCAACTAATCCCTCCTTAGCCCCACCCCAGCCCCACTCCCACTGCCATCTCTGCTCTAACAGCCCCTGCCACTGACAGGGTGCTATAAGCTTTAGATGGAGGAAACAAATGAAGAGACAAATTGAGAACAACACAAATTTACATTTCCCACTTAGATTATTAACCCTCACAATGGCAATGGCAACTGCCCAGGGCCCACCCACAATGTGCTAAGCACATACACGGTGCTTTACAATCATCGTCTCACACAATCCTTAACTACTATTTACAGATAGCATATTATTGTCTTGATCTCATAGAAAAGAAAACTGAAACTCCACGAGGCAGAGTAACTTGCTCCAGATTAAACACGTAGTAGAGATAGAGCCAGACTTGAACTCAAGCTGTTGGACTCTTCTATTGCCATGAGCAAACTAGGGGTAAAGAACTCTGTGATATAGTGAAACACTATCAGACAGATTGTGATTCCAATTTCTATTCCACCTTTTATTAGGTGGGTAACCATATACCAATTACTTAGCTTTCCTCACCCTCAGTTTCCTAATATTAAAAAGATAAAGATACTAAAATATCAAATTTATATATTTACTATGAAGATCACCTGAAATCTTATGTGAGGCTTATTAACTGCAGGGGCCTTGTCTTTTCATTGACGTGTTCATGTCCCTAGCACAATGCCAGGCAAGCATTTCAATAAATATTTGACAAGAAATACCATACTGCTTAGCCCACTGCAAGGCACACAGGATGTGCTCACTAAATATTCTCTCCTCTAATCCACAAAATTTCCTTTACAAAAATATCTTAGAGTCATCTGTTTCAACACTCCTTATCATATAGCAAAAGAAATAGCAGTAGTAGTGATAAGTTGAAAGAATGTGGGAAAGCTAGCTAAAGATACTTCTATTTCTTTCTTTAATGCTGGGTATTCAAAGCTAAGTATTCTAGCAGCTGATAACTTATTTCCCCAAAAATGCAAAAAGGAGGGGTAAAAATAATGTATTTCAACTAAAATTGCCTTATCAAATTCTCATCTTTAACAAACACATAAGACTATCTTGAAGTAGTTAGAGAGACTCATTATCTCTTATCCCTTACCTTCTAAATATTCTCTATAGTAAATTGCAATGGCTCCCATAATAACTTGCCACAAGACTCTAGAAGAGCATTGCAGGACCATTTCTCAGCAAAAAAAAAGTCAAATGTCTAATTATCTTTCACAACTAAATAATTTCAGGATCGCATAAAATACAACTTTTTGAGAGCCTTTAGGTAAAGTGCTGCTGACATAATGTACCGCTGACATACTTAAAGGATGTGTCTATGGTAACATATGCCTATTATTGGAAACTTCTAACTCCCACATTAATTCTTGAGCATTCAGTCACAGAATCAAATCGGAGGGAAAAATATCTGCACTATATTGTAATTTCAGAACAAAGACAAACATGAAGCATTTTGCCCAAGGCCTCATCAGAGAGAGAGCTGCAAGGGAACAAATTCCTGAGAATAACCCAGTTGCCCACTCTATAGCCTGCCTCCTGGCTGTTTCAGTAAGGTATCTGCAGAGGAACTCTGATACCATTATTCATTAACTGTTCCAGAGACAGCCTACATTATTATAATCTTCTTTTCATTTAAATTAAAAACACATTTATAGTGAAAGGGGAAATGTGAATTTTTAGAAAGACAGGAGGATGGCTATAGTTAACAGCTTAATTTCAGGATCTCCTTGGAGATATATACTCAGATGATTCATATGAAGGCATGCTGCACACATGTCTACACTTAACACAATTTATAGCACAAAATAAGTGCTCAATAAAAGGCATCCATTGTCATGCTCATGATTATCATCATCATTACAATCTTTCCTACATCTGAGTTGCTTACTCTGCAGGTAACCTGGCATCAGAGAATATCTGAACTGAAAGAAAACTTAAAACTCACCAGGCACAAGTCCCTGACTTTACACAGGGGAAATGGGAGGATGTCTTGGTGAAGGTTACCCAGTAAGGTAATGGAAACTTTTAGAACTAGGACCTCTGTTCTCTTCATACCTCTAAGGTGCATTAATTAAAATATATCTATTTTGTAAAATACATTTCCACTTAATGAAGCTAACCGTATTACCAGTCAAAGCTTTCTGGAATCACTCTTAGGAAACATAGCTATAAAAATAAGAAAAAACATTAAGACAGCCTAACTTCATTATTAATTTACGATTCAAAGCAAAGATCAGTGTATAATATATTTGTTCATTTTCCCTTCTCTGGCATATATCAGAAAAAAAACAGAAAAGTATTTGATTGGAAATCATCTTTGTGACCACTTCGGTTTGCCCATTAAAATAAAATTCATATATAACGTTCAGGTCAATTTCCAGATAATATCTGATCCTTGGCATTTTTATTGAATTTCTGCTGCTAAGGAGCATTAGTAATTAGGTTAACTGATTTTTGAAATTTAATTCCGCCACTACTCATAAACAATATTACCACCATTAAATTTTAATTAATAAATACATTGACAATAATGAAAAAGCCATTATGTAGCCACTAAGTCCAATTTCATTTTCATCTATTCCATGCCCCAAAATATTCATTTCTAACTCTTAAATGAAATGAAGATCCTATAATATTGTTTGCTTTGCTATACGTGGAGAAAATAAAGTACAAGACAACATCCCCCTGCCATTAATATGTCAGAGTTTGTTTTTTCATTCAATGAGCACTAAGTGAATATTAAATGTGCAGGCACTGATGTAAAAATATTCATGCACTAAGTTTATTGCACTTAGTCTTTACATAGTTTATGTGGGGTAAGTAAAATTACACCTATTGCAGATGTGAAAACAGAAGCTTAGGTTAATAGCAGCTATAGGAGCCTACCCCAGGTCTTTCTAATTTTAAAATTAATGAAGAGATAGACATTTAAACCAAAAATGAAATATAATATAACCAAGAGTATGATAGATATGTGAACAAAATATACAAGAATACACAGAAACACATATACGAAGTGTGATTAATTATAAAATGGTCAGAAAATTATTTTCATATCCATGTCCTCTGCTGGCCAAAATAATTCATAATTATCTTTGGAAGGAAACTTTGACGTGTATATTTTAATATTATTTATACAGCAAATTTTGAGCACTCTGTACATTGTATAAATAGATCATAAGATATCTAAATGTTTCATAAATTGCAGTACTGCACCTACTACTGTAGGACAAACAGCAAGTTTTCCCAGTATGTTCTGTATCACAGCATCTTGGGAAATTATTAAGCCAAATTTTATCCAACACAGCAGTAAATGAGTTCAGTGAGACCTAGGGTCAGACTTCTTGATCTCCCAGTGGCTGGGTTTTGTGTGTGTGTGTGTGCACAGTTTTAAACTTTAGAAAAAAATTATGATATCAAATGTTCTCTTTAGATTGCACCCTCCACTTTGGAAGAGGTGCCATCACAGAAGTAAGGACACAATATCCTCACTGAAGTGAAGAAATAGAGCCTTGGTGAACACCAAACACAAGAGACGAATATCTGAAGATAGAAACTGTGCGGGACTTAAATGATCCAATTCAGAGGCATTCAAGTGCTATGGATGACGGGTCATCAAGACTAAAATAATTTATAAAATTAAATATTTTTAATTTCGCCATTTTGTTCATGTGTTAACTTCTATGTCTTCTCAGTAATCAGCGACAAAACCTTAAAAGGAAATGGGCCTACGGAAAGTGAGGAGTCAGAAAAACTGCATTCTACTCCACAGACAGCCTTGTGAGGAGATGCATTTCAATTACTAGAGGTAGTCTCTCCAGCTACTAAAGGTAAGGAAAATATGCTAAGAATCTGAGATCTGCAGCAAAATTAAATAGGAGAACATGGGGAGATCGGTGCCTAAAAAAGGGCCTTTTATCTAAAATCTGGAAAGAAACATAGGAAGCTTCCTATACTGTTATCCTCTGTCTCCATTAACCTGGCCCAGGAAAGATACGAGTCTTCTAAATAAGGCAGAACTCAGTTTAAATTCACTTTTTAAAGTTTCTGTACATACTTCCAAACTGGGATAATATATCTTCTTTGAAGGACTTGGAGAAAGATTAGTTTGTTCATTCAATATGTGTTTAATGAATAAAGCACATGTTTGGTATTTATTGGTGAGGCAGATAATAGGTGTATGTTGTATATTATCTAGTAGCAAGAGTAAAGGTTACTCTTCTTTCATCATATTAGCTTAAACCTGGAAATGGTAGTAGATCTATCTATCTATCTACCATGTATCTCTCTATCTATCTATCTGTCTGTCTGTCTGTCTGTCTGTATATCTATATCACAGTGGGTGCATTACCAACAAACCCCAGTTAGTATTTCAGTTCAGATAAAAATGAAGCCATTCTGATTACAGCAGGAACTGGGCCAGAACCCAGTAGCTTAACCATCTCTCTCACATAATATGTTTCCTGAGGCACCAGAACAGAACCCTAGAACTCATAGGTCCATGATTCAAAACCATCACAGAAAACAGTAGTTATTACTCCTGAGAGGGAAAAACATGACTTGAGTAGTCCTATCGGATGAATAGTTGGAAAGTATTATAAAGGAAGGATTGGAAGATGAATCTATTGGTGGCAAGAAGACCATCTGGAAGGCTTTGACATATTCTTGGCATGTGATGAGGAAAGACAGCACTGAGAATTGAAATTGAAAGATATTTTTAGAAAGGCAACTTTGGTGACAGACACTATGTATGGTTAATTATAATTTTATCTTAACCAAAAATTGGGATCATACATGGTCTTTCCGAAGATTTATGTGCCCACGTATAAATGAAGGATATAAAATCAGAAATTGGAAAGAACATCACATTTCTGGCATTTCTGATACTTTCTACAGTACACGGGAAAACAGAAATAATTTTAAAGATTCTGAAAGTATGGAGCATTGTATGATCAAATATATAGAGATAAAAGAGAAGCTAAAGTTTCCAGCCTAAGAGACTGGAAATCCAGTAATTAAACTGAGGGAAATAGAAAAATAGAAGCGAGAAATGGTTTGCCCTCCATTGGTCTGGGATGCAATAACTCTGAGGTGATGGCTGGACCTACTGAGCCAAAATGCCTATAGGCAACTGGAATTACACATTGGTAAAACAAAATAAAAACATCATTTTAAATAACTTCCAAAGAAATCAACAGATTATAAACCAATTGCTCGTAATTCCAGCTCAATGTTTTTAAGAAGGCAAGCAATACTTTCTTACTGTAGTATAGAAATTACAAAATCTTGAACCATACTTGGTTTTTTGAAGAATGAGGCAACTATTGGGAATACATCTTTAAAACTTTAAAAAACAGGAATTGGAAAGGTCATTTCATAAATGAAATATGCTGGTTGCCAGTGAAAAATTACTCACTAAGAAATGGATAATCCACAAGCCGTGGAAAGGTCAAAAAGACTGCCAAGGTAGCCCTGATAGAAGAGACGAGAAAACAAACACAAAATGAATGCAAGTTGTTCTTTGGGGCAGGTGCTGACAAATATTCTCAAACAGGACACTCACCAAAAGTAATTTTCCCTTATACCAAGAGAAATGTGGCAGATAGAAAATGTGTTGCTGTATTGTGATTTAATTTCAATTTTATTTCATAGAAGAGATAGAGAAAAAGTTGGACCTTTATTTCAGTATTATTTTTTAAACTCATGATGTGGCAAATGACCCCTTTAGTGAATCTTATTTGAAGAACATGATATACCTGCAGATAATTAAGATAAAAAACTGAGGAATCAGATCATTTTAACTTCCTTCTAATGTTACATTTCCATGACTGGAAAAATCCTCAAAGCAATTCTCAAAGACTGAAAATTGCATAACCTGGAAAAAATCACACAATGAGTACATTTTTGCAATCAATAAACTTATTGTTGTTTCAGTAAACAACATATTAACTGATCAGCTATATTCATTTTAAATATATTTTCTAAGAAAATAAGCTTCTAAAAGGTACTATTCTTCAGAATAAGCAATCTGTATTTCAGTGAAATAACCTAGAAAAGCCAATAAATGGAAACCATATTGTTAGAAATGATCAAAGAAGCAACTTTTAGACAATCATATTATAAGAACTAAAAAGAGGTATATGCAAACATTTATATGAATAGAAGTTTATAAAACTTTATTTATAATAACCAAATGTAAATATTCTAAATGTTCAAAAAAGGGAAGCAATTAGTCATAAGACATTCATGTAGTTAAATACAAAGCAGCCATTAAAATCATTTTTAGAATAAAGTGATATAGGACAAAATTCATAACATCTAACATATATAATAGTTCTAGCACAATGCATATTTTGTAATAAATATTTGTATGTATGTACATGTACATGTGTGCACTGAAGAGAACAGAGGAGAATATAACAGAACAATAACAGAGGTAACTTCTGTGTGGGGAGTGGTTCTTAACTTTTGGGGAGTCAGATGCTCCCTTGAGTGCCTAATGAAAGCTGTGAACTCTTGCAAGGTCAATACACCTAAAACTCACCTAAAGAATAAAAGTCATTATGTATCCCTTAGAGTCTGTCCATGAACTCCAATCCAGAATGAGCCTTCTGAGGGTAATGGTATTATAAAAATTATTATTTTAGTTTCTGTACTTCTGTAGGTTAAGAACAATTATACTGAAATGTATGTTACTTTCTTATAGAAATTAACCAGAAATGATTTTTGAAGACTATGGTAGAATTTTATACATGTTAAAATGTTTGAAAGTAATTTTCTTAGCTATTTCTCAGTGCAAGCCAGCAAATTACTGTAACTTTTGTTTTATACATGGGAAAATTAAGGAAGAGAGCAATTTTGTGATTTATTATGGCCACCCAACATGTTAGTGGCAGAAATGAGATTACAACACACTCCTTCTAGGCTCTGATTAGCCTATAGAGTTGCGATAACTACAAAATGTCATAATTTTAAATGCAATTTAAAATTTTTAAAAACATGTTTTACCTTTCATCTTTAATTCTTTCGGAAAAATAGTTCTCTGCTGGAGCAAGACTCTAATGTGTGTAGAGAAGTATATATACAATAATTGCTTCAGTTGAAAGCCTCTTTACTTAAAGCCTAGAAATCAAAAACTCAAAGGAAACTTTATTCTTCACTTGCAAAAAAAAAAAAGTACAGAACTGTCTTCCCTCCTTTGTTCTAATCTAAAACAAGTTAGGTTACCCATAATACCTTAATAACATTTTGGCTCATGAACCAAAGTTATTTAAGATTCCTTAGGGAGCACTGTCAAGAAAGAAGTGGAATTCAGTGGCCTTTGCTGCTCAGCCTCTGATGCAGTATCTAAAGTGACCATAGTGATGTCACCTCCAGCCAGGGCCAGCAATGTCTGGAGCTAGTGGCTGGGAGTGCTCTGTCTGAGACCGCTGCTTATGTCTGCTTCCTACCACTGAATCCTGGCTTATCTCCTCACCAAAACCAGAGTGGCTCTCATTCTCTTCTCTATATCTTCTAGAACTTTATATGAGGAATGCATTATAAGCAAAATTCCAGAGAAAAATCTTTTTTGGAAAATCTCCATCAATGATAAAATCTTCCAATCTGGGACTCCATATGGGGAGTTCTGTTTATTTTTCCTTGTTCCCCAAAGAACACAAAAGAAACTGTCATTTTGGAAAATATCATTTCTTTTTCTTTGAGAGACTAGAAAAATAAGTTGTCTCTAGAGGAATATATCTTATGTCATGCTGAAATCTACAGTTAATCAGATTCAGATGTACCAATAAGAAAAGACACATGCACATACATGTTTACTGCAGCACTGTTCACAATATCAAAGACTTGGAACCAACCCAAATACCCATCAATGACAGACTGAATAAAGAAAATGTGGCACACATACACCATGGAATACTATGCAGCCATAAAAAAGATGAGTTCATGTCCTTTGCAGGGACATGGATGAAGCTGGAAACCATCATTCTCAGCAAACTAACACAGGAACAGAAAACCAAACACCGCATGTTCTCACTCATAAGTGGGAGTTGAACAATGAGAACACATGGACAGAGGGAAGGGAACATCACATAACGGGGCCTTTTGTGGGGTGGGGGGCTAGGAGAGGGATAGTGTTAGGAGAAATACCTAATGTAGATGATAGCTTGATGGGTGCAGCAAACCACCATGGCACGTGTATACCCATGTAACAAACCTGCATGTTCTGCACATGTATCCCAGAACTTACAGTATAATAAAAAAAAAAGGAAAAAAGAAATATACCTTCTTTCCATTCCCTCTGACCAATACTAAGCCAAATTTTAAAGTAGTTGAAGACAATCTCACCAGTTTATCTTCCAGAACTTCCCCCATCCCATCTGAACACTGTCTCTACTCCTCTTTCTTTTCTCCCTACCCTAAAGACTGATACATCTCCAGATGCTCAAGGATTCCATCTGCCATTCATTCATTCAGTACATTTTTAGTGGGTGTCCCTGTCTTAGTCCATTTGGGCTGCCATAACAAAATACCATAAACCAGGTTGCTTATAATCAACAACCATTTATTTCCCACAGTTCTGGAGGCTGCCAAGTCTAAGATGAAGACTCTAGCAGATGTGATGACTGCTGAGGGCTCCCTTCCTTATAAATGGCTGTCTTCCCACTGTAACCTCACATAGCAGAAGAGGTGAAACACCTCTCAAAGGCTCCATTTCCTAATAGCAACCCTTTAGGGGTTAGGACTTCAACATATGAATTTTGGAAGGACACAAGCAATCAGATCATAGCAGCTTCCTATGTGCCAGGTACTGACATTGAGAAACACCTAATGGCTTCCACCAAAATACTCCTCTTTATTTTCACATTTTTTTAAATTAATGCTTTTAGAAAAAAATCCTATTTAGCAAAACAGTAATTATCAATGGTGGTATATTAACCATAGCAGGGAAACTTATTAGAGGATAGAGAACAGAGACCTTCAGGCTTTCTGGAGGAGTCTACCAACTCTGCCATAATCTATTTTCAATACTTATTGAATATCTAAGATGCATGAGAATTGCAATTCACTAGATTTTAAATCCCTTGGGGTATAAGGAAGTTTTCCTTTTAGGGATTAACTGTCAGAGTATCTGATGCTATGGTGATCCAAGACCTGAAAGATGAACTGATGATGAATTGAAAGCATCCCACTGAATAACATGAGAGGTACAAAGACGGCAGTATTTTAGATAAATTTACTGTTCATTCCCAATGTTTGCCATTTTTACATACAATTAACATAGCAAAAAAATGTGTCCTTTGTTGACTTTAAAAGGAAAAAGAAAATGAAAAGCACAGAGGCAAGAAAATTTGAGCTATGCTTAGCAAACAGTATGCAATCAAGCTAGACATGTAATGTTTCTCATAAAGGAGATATAGAGATAAGGATGAAAAAGTACGATGATGCATTAAAAAATGTGCTCTAAAATTTATGTAACATTTGTGAATACATTGTGAGTTATGCTGATAAAAGTTGAGATTAGATTTTACGCAGTTAAGATAAAAAAACTATTCTGGAGAAACAAGAATTGTAGAACCAGAAGCTTATGGAAGATAGGAGAAAATGACTCCTTTTCCTCTCAATTTCAATTGCAGGCAAATAAGATTTTTTACATAAGAATAACTGTTGAGATTTTAAAATGTCAAATATAGATTTATTTGCAGACAGAGAGAAATAAAAATTAGAATGACTCCTGGATAACTTTTTTTCAATGTGCTAATTAGTTTAAAAGGGTAATTCTTTGATAGTATCAAAAGCCCTACGGTCATGTTAAATGACCTAGAGAAAACTTCAAAATCAGCCCAATACTATATATTATAATTTCCACTGTTAAATTTTTTTCTGTTGTACTGAATAAATTAAGGAAGTCAAAAAAGCTTTTGGCTTTGTGATAAAATGTAGGCGAGACACTAAAGGAAGAATGTAGGAGGGAATGTCTACTAGAGAGAAAATAAAATCCCCAAAGAACCAAGGGAGAATTTATATTTCTAAAGCACTTTGCTTCTTGCTACATAGTAGCTCAGACAAACACTAAAAATAAACCTATGTTTAAGAGGAAAAAAAGGCTTTCTTGCTCAGTGGTACTTACTTATGACTCAGAGGGGGGAAAAACAAATTTTAGATGCCACACAACATACACACACTGTTTTAAATTCTAATCACCCTCTAATCAATCATTTTCTAAAAGACCTCTTTACTTGTGCTTCTTATACAATGAACCCTTATGTTATTAAGTGAACAGAATAGAGCCTCACTGAAGACCACAAGATTTATGAGGCCTCATGGTCATTTGGGTTGTGTTTCCAATAGGCTCAGAAGGAATTGTTTTACATTTGCATACTCAGTCTTTCCTATTAAAAAAAAACTGAGTCTTTGAATCTACTTTTCCCAACACTCTGATTAAGTTAGAGATCAAGCAGTTGAGCTAAAACAGCAATACATACTGATGTCAGTTTTGAAGGGAGCTGGTTTTGTCTATTACAAGTTGTTTCTAAGTTTCCTTTCTTGATGAATCCTTCTTTGCTTTGTGGTAATTTATATTAATTCACCGAACAGCTAAAAGGACTCCTTGGGTGATTCAAACAAGAAACTTTTAAAGCAAAATGGTGCAACTTTCCAAACCAAAATATGCAAATATGGCATCTACTCTCTTGGTTAAACGCTTAACACTAAGATAAGGTGCTACCTGCCTCAGAAGACAACCTATTGCTTTTAATGGGCCGCTCTGTCAAGTGTTCTCCCGAACATTAAATTAAAAGCTGCCTTCCTACAACTTCCTGCTCCAGATTTCTTAAATTACGTCACTCACTTTCCCTCATGCCATCCCTCAAACATTTAAAAACAGCTCCCCTGGACCCCCTTAAATGTTTCTCTCTTCCAGCTTGTTGAGACTGCAGACTTAGCAGGCAGACTGCCTGGGTTCAATTTTTAGTCCCATTGTCCATTGTATTCTAGCTGTGACCTTTGGCCAGTCTAAGCCTCAGTTTTTTGGTGGTTTTTTTTTTTTTTTTCTCTCTTTTTTTTGAGACAGAGTTTTGCTCTTTTTGCCCAGGCTGGAGGGCAGTGGTGCGATCTCAGCTCACTGCAACCCCCTCCTCCCAGGTTTAAGCGATTCTCCTGCCTCAACCTCCCTGGTAGCTGGGATTACAGGTGCATCCCACCACACCCACCTAATTTTTTGTATTTTTAGTAGAGATGGGGTTTCGCCATATTGGCCAGGCTGGTCTCAAACTCCTAACCTCAAGTGATCTGCCTGCCTCAGCCTCCCAAAGTGCTGGGATTACAGGTGTGAGCCACCACGCCTGGCCTAAACCTCAGTTTTAAATTTTTAATCATAGTGACATGAGAATATCTTTTTAATAGTATTGCCATGAGAACTGAGAATTAAATCAGATAGTGCAGGAGGCATCTGTATCATAGTAATCATGCAGCAAATGGCTTCCTATGTCCCTCGTGAAATGTACCTTCTGGAGTCCCGGCCAGCAGGTATTTCGTTGTCCAGATGCACTGATGTCTGTCAATCTCTCTCTCTTAATTCAAGGGGTCAAGAATTGAAGAAGGGAAAGGTCAGCAAAAGGTAATCAGAGTTACAATTTAAAATTAAAGTGCATTATTAATTTCAATATCAGTGAGGATTCACATCGATACAAAATGGTTTGAGGAAAATGTCTTATACTTCTTTGCATTTCTAGCTTAGATTATGAAAAAAATAGTTATCAATAAATGGGATTAAAAAACTTTTCTAAAAAGGGCTGGATAGTAAATATTCTAGGCTTTGCAAGCTACATGGTCTCCATTGCCAATACTCAACTCTGCTCTTGTAGTACAAAGTGGCCATACATAATAGGTAAATGGATTCTTAGGGTTGTATTCCATGAATACTTAATTTATAGATACTGAAATTTGAATTATGTATAATTTTCATGTGTCACGAAATATCCTATTTTGTGTTTTTTCCAAACCATTTAAACCATAAAAGCCATTCTTAGCTTGCAGATTTATAGAAGTTCAGCAAGCTGTATTTGGCCCACTTAGCCATTATTTATTTACTTATTTAAGATGAAAGTAGACAGTCCCATTTATGATCTGCATTAAACTAGAGAAATTATACAGATAATGTTCTCCCAAACAGACCAAAGGAAGTAGGAGAGGGAAAGCCAAGGGTGCAGGTTGGTCCAAGGCAGAACTTGACTAGACAGTTAGAAATGAAAAATTTCCTTCAAAGGGAGAAGAAAATGTGATTCACACAAGATTATCCTTGTATAGGTGTTCTTTTTCTGTTCTGCTTCATTTGTTTGCTTTAGTTGTTGATCTTTTCCAGAGGTGAAATTTCTTCTTTGCCATCAAACTTACTGGCATATGGTGGTATTAATAGTTAAGAATTTGGAAACTAGAATCTTCAAGCCTTTTTGAATCCCAGTTCGGCCAGTTACTATTAATGTGATGTTAGGTGATTTAGTTAACTTTCTAAATGTCCTCACCTGTAGAATGGCCATAATAATAGAGCCTACCACTGAGTTGCAAAATAAATAATTAAGATAAAACATCTGGAATGGTTAGCATACTATAAATCCTACAGTGAGGCCTTCAGAAATGTTAACTGTGTGAAAGGAATAAATGGAAGAGAAAACTTTTCATGAACAAGACACATCTTCAGTTGACTTTATTGTTAAGGAATCCAGAATTGTGTCTTCAAAGAGTGCTACTGCATCTCTACCCCACTGTGTCTAGTTCTTCAAGTGCATTAAATAGCAGTATGTGAGAACTTGTTAGAAATACACTCTCCAGTCCCATCCCAGATTTAGTGAATCAGAAACTATGGGGTTAGGACCCAGGAATTTGTATTTTAGCAAGCCCCCCAGTTAACTGTGATGCATGCTAGAGTTTGAGAATCAAAAGTCTATGTGAAATTTGGTTAAAATAAACAAGGGCATCCTTGAAGTTTTAAATAGGTATAGACTTCTTGATAAATAAAATGATTTAATTTGATCTCCAAAAACCTAGTGTGAGAGATGTGTCAGATATTATTCTCAGATTTTATACAAGGACATTGTAACTCAATAAGAGTTAGTGATTTTTGCAGGTGTCATAGTAAGTAGCCAAGTCTCACATTCTACTTCTGGGCACTTTCAACTTTACTTGATGTTAACAGTGAGAATGGGTAAGGAGGAGGTGTGGGGATAAATAGGGATTACTGTTACAGGGGTATCAACCGAAATGCCTTAAGTAGCAGACTACTATTTATCTATCCATTATCCATTTTCCCTTCTTTTTTACTGAGAGAATCTGAATTTGGTTCACAAAAGCAATGGGTTCAGCTAATAATATACATTTTCAAGTTTCCTTTGCATAGGTGGGGTGATGATGCTATCGTTCTAGGCAGTGAGATAAAAATGGAAGTCATAGTATCAGCCTTCTTTGAAAGTTCCTTCAAAAAAGGAACTGGGAAAACCTAGCTGATACATACCTTTTGCATTTTCCTTTTACTTTTTAACCTGGCGTTGGAATGCAATGCCCAGTACTTCAAGAGACATTTTGTGATCATGAGAAATACAACACAGTGATAAGCTTAGCAGAATTAGAAATATTCAAGGAGAATGAGTTACAATGACATTTTTGAGTTGCCACATCTGCCCCAAACTGTCTTATGTGAGGGGAAAATATCAATTTATTTAAGCCACTATTTATTCAGAATTTTTTTGTTATTCATAAACACAATCTTAACTGCTACTCCCTATTAAGAAGAGGGGATAATTGACTTCCCAGACATTTTCAAAGCAAAATAAAGTTACTCTGAAAATATACAAAGTTTCTGGGCTTGGGACAAATTCAAATTGTCTTCCCCTCCTGGTCCTCCAGCTTCTGCATCTGGCTGATCTGCACCTCACTCCCCAGATTTCGCTGTTTTCTGCCAATCTTCATGTTTAGCACTTCCATTCTCTCATCTCATTCTTCAGCTCTACCAAATTACTTGGAATCTCCATTCTCTCCATCTAAAATGTCATCCCTTTCATTCCTCACTTTCTTGGCACCTTGCAAACTCTTTCTTATTCTTCAAGAGTCAGCTCAAATATCCTGTCTCCAACAAAGCTTTCTGTGACTACATCTGGCTGACTTAGCCACATCTTTCTCTATCCTCCCTCCTTGTATGTGGCTCTATTATAAGAATGGTGACATTATATGGCATTATGTCTTATGATTCCTTTCTACACTTTAAACTTGCTGAAGACTGGAATTTTTTTGTGTGTATATTCAAAACTTAATATATTACATGGTATACAATGGGAACTTGATACATGTTTTCTGCAAGAATAAACAGATTGGGGATAGATGCAAAGAGATAGTAAAATTATTTAATACCAATTGAACTAATTAAACAGTTGCCAGGGGGTATGCTGTACCCATGACTATAAGACTGAGTATATCAGCTCTAGAAAGATGACTACTAGGTCACACATAACACAGAACCTCTGTACTTGTGATAATAAATCATATTCCTTGGGTAGTTTCATCTATGGCCTTTTATACTATATGTGTATATATAATTAGATACATAATGCAAGAAATATATTTAATATTTTTAAATTTTCTTATCTTCCTTTTGTCAAGTGCCAGAGTAAATTAGTGGCTTTCCTCCAGCCAAAGTCAAGGGTTTCTAGACTTCTATTTACTATTTTAAACTTGTTTTAAGTATTTGCTTCCTTTACAATAAAAATACACTATAGGAAATATTCTGGTATGTTGCCAGCTGAAAAATTTATTGAGCTACTCCTGACCTTTTAAGATACAATTTTACTTATTTTTAGACAGGTGCCTCAAAGACTTAAAACACAAATGCATTATGAATTTTACTACTAACAGCAATACTCTTACAATTTTTCTATATTTTAATCAATTCTAAGGTCTAAGTCTGAACCTCTGTAAATAAGGAAAGAAATCTGTGCTTTGGAACACATATCTCCTGTTTCACATTCATTAGTATTTGGGTTTTCCATCCAGTCTATAAGAATTCCAAGCAGTGAAACTACCCAATTCCTCTACAAACCGGTTACAATGTAGCTATATAGAATATGCTATTGCTTGCTTACCCACCACCTGTGCCTCTTTTTTTTTTTTTTCTGACAGAATCCTAATTTTGTTCAAGTGTCTGCTTGTCTTTGAAGTAACTTAGGAGAAGTTGATCCCAGTCACTCCAAGGGGTGTATGCTGATTAGTCTCCCTATTGACACATGGCATTCCCCTAGTGACAATGGCTGATCTGAGAATGGGCAGATCTAAGAAGGGTTCAATCCTTCTGAAGGAATGGCTCTAGTTCTAACTCTTTCTCTTTCTATCTCTTTTTCTCTCTCCCACTCTATGTGAGTAGGCAACAACTTGACTGAATTACTACAGGCAGTTTTTATAAGAACATGGAGAATCAAAGAGATGGCAAGTCATCCTTCATGATCCCTTTGAGCTTCTGATTCAACTAGTGCAGGAATCCAAGCTACCTGTAGGTTCTTGTTGTGAGATGAAGATTTTTCTTATTTTTAAAGCCAATCAGTTTTCCATTACAGAAAGCATCTAACTGATACACTTATGCCCTGACCCCTTACAAATTCTGATATTCATTAACTCATGTTCATCTAGGCCTTTTGTTCTAAGTGATGAAAAACTAAAATAAATAGAAAAACCAAACGCTACACTTTTCTCATGCACATATGGATGATAGGAGTCTGTAAAATAGCATCGATTGTGTTCTTAAGTGTTTATACATCACAATCAGTGACCCACTTCTCCTCATTTCCTATATTTTCCTATTAACACAGGTTTTGTAAAGCTATGCCTTAATGCATATATTGAACAGGGAATTCCTGATAAATGTTTTGTACCTGGGGGGTGCCATGATGGAGATTTGTATCACTCACTCTGTCTAGTATCATTAAGAGTTTAATCTCATTTTAAATTTCAATTTCTGAAGGCCAAGACCCATTTGAATACTCTTCCAAAGGTACTGGAGAATTATGAAGGAACTATTCATCTAAACTTTGAGTCTGGCCTATGAGGAGAGAAGAAATTTATCCGTATTCTTTTTATTCTAGACTTTGAGTTGGTAAAAATTCCCAAGATATTTAGATGTCTAAATATCTTGAAGGGGAAGGGGAAAATATTGTTTATATTTGTTAAGGTACACTGAAAATGTACTTCAAAATTGCCTACTTCCTAAAGGACTTCCAGAGAAATCATTTAGAAAGATTTCCAGAGAAAACTAAAGGAGTTTTCTAGTCAAAGAAACACTGAAGGAGATGTTTAAAAACTAGGCTTTTCATCCCCATCAAGATACCAATGACTTTCTTCACAGAATTGGAAAAAACTACTTTAAAGTGCATATGGAACCAAAAAAGAGCCCGCATTGCCAAGTCAATCCTAAGCCAAAAGAACAAAGCTGGAGGCATCATGCTACCTGACTTCAAACTATACTACAAGGCTACAGTAACCAAAACAGCATGGTACTGGTACCAAAACAGAGGTATAGACCAATGGAACACAACAGAGCCCTCAGAAATGGAACACAACAGAGCCCTCTACAACCATCTGATCTTTGACAAACCTGAGAAAAACAAGAAATGGGGAAAGGATTCCCTATTTAACAAATGGTGCTGGGAAAACTGGCTAGCCATATGTAGAAAGCTGAAACTGGATCCCTTCCTTACACCTTATACAAAAATTAATTCAAGATGGATTAAAGATTTAAATGTTAGAACTAAAACCATAAAAACCCTAGAAGAAAACCTAGGCAATACCTTTCAGGACACAGGCATGGGCAAGGACCTCATGTCTAAAACACCAAAAGCAATGGCAACAAAAGCCAAAATTGACAAATGGGATCTAATTAAACTATAGAGTTTCTGCACAGCAAAAGAAACTACCATCAGAGTGAACAGGCAACCTACAGAATGGGAGAAAATTTTTGCAATCTACTCATCTGACCAGGGGCTAAAATCCAGAATCTACAAAGAACTCAAACAAATTTACAAGAAAAAAACAAACAACCCTATCAACAAGTGGGCAAAGGGTATGAACAGACACTTCTCAAAAGAAGACATTTATGCAGCCAACAGACACATGAAAAAATGCTCATCATCACTGGCCATCAGAGAAATGACAATCAAAACCACAATGAGATACCACCTCACACCAGTTAGAATGGCAATCATTAAAAAGTCAGGAAACAACAGGTGCTGGAGAGGATGTGGAGAAATAGAAACACTTTTACACTGTTGGTGGGACTGTAAACTAGTTCAACCATTGTGGAAGACAGTATGGCAATTCCTCAGGGATCTAGAACTAGAAATACCATTTGACCCAGCCATCCCATTACTGGGTATATACCCAAAGGATTATAAATCATGCTGCTATAAAGACACATGCACACGTATGTTTATTGCGGCACTATTCATAATAGCAAAGACTTGGAACCAACCCAAATGTCCATCAATGATAGACTGGATTAAGAAAATGTGGCACATATACACCATGGAATACTATGTAGCCATAAAAAAGGATGAGTTCATGTCCTTTGTAGGGACATGGATAAAGCTGGAAACCATCATTCTCAGCAAACTATCACAAGGACAAAAACCAAACACCGCATGTTCTCACTCATAGGTGGGAAATGAACAATGAGAACACTTGGACACAGGAAGGGGAACATCACACACCAGGGCCTGTTGTGAGGTGGGGGGAGGGGGGAGGGATAGCATTATGAGATATGCCTAATGTTAAATGACAAGTTAATGGATGCAGCACACCAACATGGCACATGTATACATATGTAACAAACCTGCATGCTGTGCACATGTACCCTAGAACTTAAAGTATAATAAAAAAAAAAATTCTCCTTCAAAAAAAAACAAAAAAAACCCCCAAAAAACTAGGCTTTGTTATTGGGTGCACGTACAAGTATGTGTTTACTTGTGCAGCCTTGAGAGATCCTCATTCCCAATCCCTACCTATGTTTCCCTATCTAGTAATGCCTCCTGGCATACAGACATGCTTTATTATTTAGGAAGCAAAAACCTGCTATTAATGGCCCATAAGGTTTTCAAGCATTTAAACAATTTTTGGAAACCTTAGTATCATTTACAAAATGCAAAAAAAAACCCTTAAAACTGGAAAACTCTAAATATTTAACTAAACAGCTATAAAGCATACCATCATGTCAAGTAGTCAGTTGTAATACTTAAAGCCAAAATGAATAATGTATTCCTAAAAACTAAGAAAGTTATTAAAATTATTTCTAATTTTATTTAACAGAAGTACATCTCATATGGAGTATTAATACAATAAGATGCAGGCTAGAACCTGCAAAAATAAGTCTCTATCATCTACCCAGCATTTAAAATGGCCCTGGTGGCAGTTCTCACCAAGAATAAGGCCTATCTTCTACTCTTAAAACTTTTAGTAACTCTTGCCTGTATGAGGGTACTTTCTGAAGCTTTAAACATTGGAACATTCCTCCCCCTATACAGGCCAATCAACACTGTATCCTAAAAAGGCTCACCACTGCCATTCCTTTATCCAGAATAAGAAACCTTTCATCACATCAGATAAGACCCTTCATGTCCCCCTGGAACTAGGACCTTCCTAGATGCCCAGAACCCAATAAGAAACCCCAAACAGGGTTCTTGATACCTTTCAGCTAATTCCAGCAACAAAACATTATAGGTAAAAGTTACAATACCTAAGGTTAGTAGCTTCTGACCATGGACTATCAACTTTCTTTCAACCACAGTGAGCCCCAAGTTTCTGGAGATAAAAGCATCCAAGTTTCTTTACAACTTGGCCCTTGATTACCTATCCAGCTATGTTTCCTATGATTCCGTGTGCATTAATTTTTATTCTAGTTATTTGCATATAATGCCTTGAAGTGCCCATGTCACTTGGTGTGTTCCTCACTTTGGTACATAGCTTTCTCTGACTCTCCTGGCTTGGCCTGTTGAGCTTTCCCAGAGCTGGTTATGTTGGGGCATATGCCCTTCTTTTGTGCTCTCATAGACTCTGGGCATAGCTCTATCACAGCGTTCACCACACAGTTTTATAAGGGTCTCTTCTTCTGGCTTATGAGATTTTAAAGAGCATAGCCTCTGTCTAATGCATCTATATCACCGGTATTTAATATAGTGCCTGGATATATGCATTTAAAATATATTGGTTGAATTAGTGAGTCATGGACTCTATATGCTCTATTAAATTATTATGAGAATGAACTAAACTAAGAACTTTGAAAAACGCAATTTTTCTCTAGAATATATATATTTTGAGAAAAAAATCAATATATTTTAAGTTCTATTACTATCTGTGCAGAAAGAAATAGCATTTATATAGCATAACTGAGAAATCTTTTATAAGACCAGGCACTCATTTCCTTGAGTCTGAGAGTTACGAGGAAGGGTCGTGACCGTAGGCCAAATCCAAATAATACTGAGGGGCTATAGGAAGCAGTGTTGAGTAACTCTAAGCAGATCTGGCACTGTAACTGTGTATGTCTGACAGCTGCTGCACCAAACCCAGCTCAGAAGAGCCCATTCTTGTGTTTTGAGCTCTGATTGGAGGTCTATAGGCTCCCATTTCCCAAGTTACGTGGGATGACTCATTTTTTTCTGTTTTGCTTATAAAACAATAGACAGCATTCCTAAAGTCCAGAAATCCTTCCATAAATGAAAACTTATTAAGAAGCCCAATATAGCACCATTTTAACATGTATAAGCCTTTCTACCTAAAAAAAAAAAAAAAAAAAAAAAAAAAAAAAAAGATGCTCTCATGACTATTACATCCTCACCCAGTTACTGCCCTGCATCTCTCCTCCCTTTCACAGCCAAAACTTTGAAATGGTTGTCAATATTCACTGTTTCTACTTCCTCACCTCCCACTCATCTTTCACTCCATTCAGGCATCCACCCCCTCACTCCACGCAAAGAGCTCTCATTAAGTTTACCAGTGGCTTTCCTGTCACAAAATCCAATGAAAGGTTTAGTCCTCATTTTACCTCTCCTTTCAGCACCATTTTATAACAATTCCTTTTCTTTTTGGCAATAAGAAACTCCTTTTCTTTTGGCAATACTTTCTACATTTTTACCCTTTACCTTCCACAGTATCATGCTTTCTTGGCTTTAATCCTATTTCTCTGGCTGCTAAAGTCTCTCTACTTTGTTGGCTCTTCCACCTGTAGCCACCTATTTAGTCCACCAAGCTCTTCTTACTCTATATTTGCTCTACTAACAATTTCATAAATCTATATAATTCTAATAGCTACCTCAAATTACTTCCAACATAGTCCCCTTCTCTGAGTACCCAACTGCCTGTGTAACATCTCTACTTAGATATCTTAAAGGTACATCACATACAGCATGCCTAATACTAAACTCATGATCCATTTTTTCCACCCAGAACCTGACATTCCTCTAAAGTCTCTTACAAAGTGGATGATATCTCTATCCATCAGTGTATAAACCAAAAACCTACGAGTCACTTTTCACATGTTCTCCTCCTTAAACCCCCATGCCCCATACATCAAAAGTTTATATATATTTTCTTATATTCTTAAGTTAATCACTATACTTTATCTCCTCGTTGATTGTCCCAACTACCTTTTAGTACAAACTACCACCGATATCTCATGTGAACCACCCCAGTAGTCTTGTTGTTAGATCTGTTATCCAACCTGGAAACACAGCCAGAAAATATATTTTTATGATACTACTCTGAGTAGATGCAAAAATCCTTAAACAAAACATCCTCAAATAGAATTAAGCAATATATAAAAATAATTATATACCAAGATGAAGTGAGGTTTATTCCAGAAGTGCCAGACTGATTCAATATTCAAAAAAATAAATAAATATAGTACATCATATTACCAGGCTAAAGAACAACAAACACATGATCATATCAATTTATGCAGAAAAAAAGTAACAAAATTTTACACCCACTCGTGATAATAATTCTTGAAAAGTAAGAATACAGGGGAACCTCTTCAATGAAGAAATCTGAAGAAAACCTACAGATAACATTATATCTGATGGTGAAAGACTGAATGGTTTTCCCCTAAGGTTGACTACAGGCAAGGATGTCCACTCTCATCCTTTTTATTCAATATAGTGCCGGAAGTTTTATCCGGTGCAACAAGGCTGCACAGTAATGCAAATTAAAAGAATACAGATCACGGATGGACAGAGCAGTGTGTGGAGGCTTGCAGTGTGAACTTTTGTTCCAAAATGACTGCAGGAATACGCTAGGAAAGCCAAGAGAACCCACAGGCCCTCTGAAGGAAATGGATTGCTCCTGAAGGACCCAGGACCCAGGAGATGCCCCAAATACTGTGCTGGTATCCATGGCTGAGAGACCCACAGACAGTTCACATAACAGGACTCTATGTAGACAACCCACATTATCAGCCCAGAGCCTGGTAGACTTGCTGGGTGGCTAGATCCAGAAGAGAGATAGCAATCACTACAGCTCGGCTCTAAACACCTCATGGGAGAAAAAAAAATCTGACCAGCAGCCTTGAGCCCTAGACTGTCCCTCTGACAGAGCCTACCTAAATGAGAAGGAACCAGAAAAACAACTCTGGTGATATGAAAAAACAAGGTTCTTTAACACTCCCCAAAAAATCACACAAGCTAACCAGCCATGAATCCATACCAAGAAGAAATTCCTGATTTACCTGAAAAAGAATTCAGAAGGTTAGTTATTAAGCTAATCAGGGAGGCACCAGAGAAAGGCAAAGCCCAATTTAAGGAAATTTTTTAAAAAATGATACAAGAAGTGAAGGCAGAAATATTCAGTGAAATAGACAGCATAAAGAAAAAACACTCAAAACTTCAGGATGCATTTATGGAAATGCAAAATGCTCTGGAAAGTCACAGCAAAAGAATCGAAGAAGCAGAAGAAAGAACTTCAGAGCTCAAAGACAAGGTTTTTGAATTAACCCAATCCAACAAAGACAAAGAAAAAAGAAAATATGAACAAAGCCTCCAAGAAGTCTACGATTATGTTAAACAACCAAACTTAAGAATAATTGGCATTCCTGAGTAAAAAGAGAAATCTGAAAGTTTGGAAAATATATTTGGGGGAATAATTGAGTAAAACTTCCCTGGCCTTGCTAGAGACCGAGATATCTAAATACAAGAAGCTCAAAGAACACCTGGGATATTCATCCCAAAAAGATCATCACCTAGGCACATTGCTATCAGGTTATCTAAAGTTAAGATGAAGGAAAGAATCTTAAGAGCTGTAAGGCAAAAAACACCAGGTAACCCAGATTTCTATGAAGAAACTCTACAAGCTAGAAGGGATTGGGGCTCTATATTCAGCCTCCTTAAATAAAACAATTATCAGCCAAGAATTTTGTATCCAGTGAAACTAAGTTTCATAAATGAAGGAAAGATACAGTCTTTTTCAGACAAACAAATGCTGAGAAAATTTACCACTACCAAGCCAGCACTACAAGAACTGCTAAAAGGAGCTCTAAATCTTGAAACAAATCCTGGAAACACATCAAAACAGAACCTCTTTAAAGCATAAATCTCATAGGACCAATAAAACAAAAATACAATTGAAAAAAAAAACCTTCCAAGGTATACAGGCAACAAATAGCACAATGAATGGAATGCTACCTCGCATCTTAATACTAACATTGAATGTAAATGTCCTAAATGCTCCACTTAAAAGATACAGAATTGCAGAATGGATAAGAATTCACTCTCTGCTGCCTTCAAGAGACACACCTAACATAAGGACTCACATAAACTGAAGGTAAAGGGATGGAAAAAGATATTCCATGCAAATTGACACCAAAAGCGGGCAGGAGTAGCTAGTCTTGTATCAGACAAAACAAAATTTAAAGCAACAGCAGTTAAAAAAGACATAGAGGGACATTATATAATGATAACAGGCCTTGTCCAACAGGAAAATATCACAATCCTAAATATATGCAGCTAACATTGGAGCTCCCAAATTTGTAAAACAATTACTCATAGATCAAAGAAATGAGATAGACAGCAAAACAACAATATTGCAGGACTTTACTACTACACCACTAGACAGGTCATCAAGACAGAAAGTTAATGAAGAAACAATGGACTTAAACTATACCCTGGAACAAACTGACTTAACATATTTACAGAACATTTTACCTAATAACTGCAGAATATCCATTCTATTCAATGGCACACGGAACTTTCTCTCACGTAGACGATATGATAGGACACAAACTGAGCCTCAATAAATTTAAGAAAATTGAAATTATATCAAGCATGGTCTCAGACCACAGTGCATTAAAACTGGAAATTAACTACCAAAGGAACCCTCAAAACCATGCAAATACATGGAAATTAAATAACCTGCTCCCAAATGATCATTGGATCAAAAATGAAATCAAGATGGCAATTAAAAAATTCTTCAAACTGAACAACAATAGTGACACAACCTATCAAAACTTCTGGGATACAGCAAAGGTGGTGCTAAGAGGAAAATTCATAGCCCTAAACGACTACATCAAAAAGTATGAAAGAGCACAGACAGACAATCTAAGGTCACACCTCAAGAAAAAAAGACAAACACGAACAAACCAAACCTAAACCTGGCAGAAGAAAGGAAACAACCAAGATCTGAGCAGAACTAAATGAAATTGAAACAAAATTAAAGCAAAAGATAAATGAAACAAAAAGCAGGTTCTTTGAAAAGATAAACAGGCCCCTCAAGGTGGCTCATGCCTGTAATCCCAGCACTTGGGAGGCCAAGTTGGGTGGATCACTGGAGGTCAGGAGTTCAAGACCAGCCTGGCCAACATGATGAAACCCGATCTCTACAAAAATACAAAAATTAGCAGGGCATGATGGCAGGTGCCTGTAACCCCAGCTGCTCAGGAGGGTGAGGCAGGAGAATCACTTGAATCCAGGACACGAAGGCTGCAGTGTGCCACGATTGCACCACTGCACTCCAGCCTGGGCAACAGAGCAAGACTCTGTCTCAAAAAAAAAAAAAAAAAAAAAAAAGATGAAGAAAAGATGAATGAAATTGATAGACCATTAGCAAGATTGACCAAGAAAAGAAGAGATAAAAATCCTAATAAACTCAATTAGAAATGAAATGAGAGACATTACAACGACACCACAGAGTTACAAAAGATCATTCAAGGCTCCTACGAACACCTTTATGCACATAAACTAGAAAACCTAGAGATGGATAAATTCCTGGAAACATACAATCTTCCTAGCTTAAATCGGGAAGAACTAGATACCCTGAACAGAACAACAACAAGCAGCGAGATTGAAAAGGTAATTTAAAAAAGTCCAGGACGAGATGGATTCACAGCAGAATTCTGACAGACAATCAAAGAAGAATTGGTACCAATCCTATTGACACTGTTCCACAAGATAGAGAAAGAGGGAACCCTCCCTAAATCATTCTATGAAGCCAGTATCACCCTAATACCAAAACCAGGAAAGGACATAACCAAAAAAGAAGACTACAGACCAATATCCCTGATGAACATAGATGCTAAAATCCTTAACACAATACTAGCTAATCGAATCCAACAACATATCAAAAAGATAATCCATCATGATCAAGTGGGTTTCATACCAGGGATCCAGGGATGGTTACATCCACAAGTCAATAAATGTGATACACCACATAAAAAGAATTAGAAACAAAAATCACATGATCATCTCAATAGATGCAGAAAAAGCATTTGACAAAATTCAGTATATTTTTATAATTAAAACTCTCAGCAAAATCAGCATACAAGGGACATATCTCAGTGTAATAAAAGCCATCTATGACAAACCCATGGCCAACATAACACTGAATGGAGAACAGTTGAAAGCATTTCCTCTGAGAACTAGAACAAGACAAGGATGCCTGCTCTCACCACTCCTCTTCAACACAGTACCGGAAGTCCTAGCCAGAGCAATCAGAAAAGAGAAAGAAATACAGAGCATCCAAATTAGTAAAGAGGAAGTCAAACTGTTGCTGTTTGCTGATGATATGATTATTTACCTAGAAAACCTTAAAGCCTCCTCCAGAAAGCTCCTAGAACTGATAAAAGATTTCAGCAAAGTTTCCGGACACAAAATTAATTTACACATATCAGTAGCACTTCTGTACACCAACAGCAACCAAGTGGAGAATCAAATCAAGAACTCAACCCCCTTTACAATAGCTGCAAAAAATTAAAATACTTAGGAATATACCTAACCAAGGAGGTGAAAGACCTCTACAAGATAAACTACAAAACACTGCTGAAAGAAATCACAGACAACACCAACAAATGGAAACACATCCCATGCTCACGATTAGGTAGAATCAATATTGTGAAAATGACAAATGACCATACTGTCAAAAGTAATCTACAAATTCAACACAATTGCCATCAAAATAACATCATCATTCTTCACAGAATTAGAAAAAAAAAATTCTAAAATTAATATGGGAGCAAAAAAGAGCCTGCATAGCCAAAGCAAGACTAAGCAAAAAGAACAAATCTGGAGGCATCACATTACCTGATTTCAAACTATACTTTAAGGCCATAGTCACCAAAACAGCATGGTTCTGGTATAAAAATAGGCACATAGACGAATGGAACAGAATACAGAACTCAAAAATAAACTCAAATACTTACAGCCAACTGATCTTTGACAAAGCAAACAAAAACATAAAGTGGGGAAAAGACACCCTATTCAACAAACAGTGCTGGGATAATTGGCAAGCCACATGTAAGAGAATGAAACTGGATCCTCATATCTCACCTTATAGAAAAATCAACTCAAGATGGATCAAGGACTTAAATGTGAGACCTGAAACTATAAAAATTATTGATGATAACATTGGAAAATCCCTTCTAGGCATTGGCTTATGCAAGGATTTCATGACCAAGAACCCAAAAGCAAATGCAATAAAAACAAAGATAAATAGTTGGGATTTATTAAATAGAGTTTTTGCATGGCAAAAGGAATGGTCAGCAGAGTAAATGTATAACTCACAGAGTGACAGAAAAATCTTCACAATCTATACATCTGGCAAAGGACTAATATCCAGAATCTACAATGAATTCAAACAAATGAGCAAGAAAAAAACAAACATGAATAGACAATCCTCAAAAGAAGATATAAAAATGGCCAAGAAACATATGAAAAAATGCTCAACATCACTAATGATCAGGGAAATGCAAACCAAAACCACAATTTGATACCACCTTACTCCTGCAAGAATGGCCATAATCAAAAAATAAAAACAGATGTTGGTGTGGATGCAGTGAACAGGGAACACTTCTACACTTCTAGTGCGAATGTAAAGTAACACTACACTATGGAGAACTAAATGCAGAACAACCATTTGATCCAGCGATCCCACTATTGGGTATCTACCCAGAGGAAAAGTAGTCGTTATGTGAAAAAGACACTTGCATATGCATATTTATAGCAGCACAATTTGCAATTGCAAAAATGTGGAACCAACCCATAGGCCCATAAATCAATGAGTGGCTAAAGAAACTGATATTATATATATTATATATATATATATATGATGGAATGCTACTCAGCCATAAAAAGGAATGAATTAATGGCTTTCGCGCAACCTGGATGAGATTGGAGACTATTGTTCTAAGTGAAGTAACTCAGGAATGGAAAACCAAACATCGTATGTTCTCTCTCATAAGTGGGACCTAAGCTATGAGGATGCAAAGGCATAAGAATGACACAATGAACTTTGAGAACTCAGTGGGGAAAGGATGGGAAGGGAGTGAGGGATAAAACATTACAAACTGAGTGTAATATATACTTCTCAGGTGATGGGTGCACCAAAATCTCACAAATCACCACTACAGAACTTACTCACTTAACCAAACACCACCTTTTCCCCAACAACCTATGGAAACAATAATATTAATAAAGAATAAAGATGAGAAACAAAGAAAGAAAATTTTCTTTATTTGTAGATGACATCAATTTCTACATAGGAAAATCCTAGTGTATAAAACCTCCTAGAACTAATGAGTTCAGCAAGGTCAGAGGATACAAAATAAACACACAAAAAAATTAGAACTCCACATATTAGCAATGAACATGCAGACACAAAAATTAAAAATACACTATTTACAATTGCTCAAAAAATAAAATAGTTAGTATAACAAAACATATACAGGACTTGTATTCTGAAGACTACACACACAAATGAAATAAATAAAAGAAGTTCTTTTTTTTTCTTTTTTTGAGATGGAGTTTCACTCTTTTGCCCAAGCTGGAGTACAGTGGTGTAATCTCAGCTCACTGCAACCTCTGACCCCCAGGTTCAAGCAATTCTCCTGTCTCAGCCTCCTGAGCAGCTGGGATTACAGGCGTCCACCACTACGCCAGGCAAATTTTTGTATTTTTAGTAGAGATAGGGTTTCACCATGCTGGCTGGGGTGGTCTCAAACTCCTGACCTCAGGTGATCCACCCACCTTGGCCTCCCAAAGTGCTGGGATTACAGGCATGAGCCACCACGACTGGCCATAAGTTCTAAATAAATGGAAAAGTATACCATTCCATGGATTGGAAAACTCAACACAGCACATCTCCCCAAACTGATATAGATTTAATACAATTACTATCAAAATCTCAGCAAGACTTTTTGGCTTTGTGGATATAGACAAGGTTATTTTTTAAATTATATGGAAAGGCAAAGGAGCTAGAATATCTAAAACAAATTGAAAAAAGAATGTAGGAAGACTCATTCTACCCCGAGTTCATTCAAGATTTACTACATAGCTAGAGTAATCAAGACTGTGTGATGTTGGTAGAGGGACAGATACATAGATTAATTGAACAGAATAGAAAACCCCTTATAGAAATAGACTTACATGAATAAGTATAATTGATTTTTGACAAAGGTACAAAACTATCCAGTGAAGGAAGCAATTCAAAGAAGAAAGATAAGACTTTTCTACAAATGGTGCTGGAGCAATTGGACATCCAAAACTAGCATTAGGCAAAACATTCTTAGACTTAAAACCAAAATTACAATCCATAAAAAGAAAAATTAACAAATTAGACTTCTTAAAAACTGGAAAATTTTGCTCCTTGAAAGACCGGGTTAAGAAGATGAAAGCTACAGGACAAGAGTACGAATTATATATCCAACAAAGGACTTGTATCCACGATATGTGAAGAACTCTACAACTCAACAGCAATGAAAGAAACCCAATTTAAAAATAGGCCAGTGACTTCAACAAGTACTTTATCAAAAAGAGAATGTAATGATGAAATATCAGCACATAAAGACATTCATCATCTGCTATGCTTTGAATGTTTGTAGCCCTCTTAAATTCATTTTGAAACTTAATCCCCAATGCAATGTATTAAGAGGTAGGGCCTTTAGAGATGATTACGTCACAAAGGCAAAGCCCTCATGAATGAGATTAGTGCCCCTATAAAAGGGCTTAAGGGAGCCGGTATGGCCCCTTTTTGCTTTTCTGCCATGCAAGAATGCAGCAAATCACCATAAAACAGAAAATGAGCCTTCATCGGATACCAAATTTGCTGATACCATGGTCTTGGAATTCCCAGCTTCAAAACTACGAGAAATAAATGTGTATTATATAGACATTATCCAGCCTAAAGCATTTTATAGCAGCAGGAATGGACTAAGACATCAGCCATTAGAGAAATGCAAATTAAAACCATGATAAGATACCACTACATACCTATTAAAATTCATAAAAGAAGAAATAGTGACAGCACTAAATGCTGGAAAGAATGTAGAGAAACTAGATCACTTAATATTGCTAATGAGAATCTAAAAAGAAAACTGGAAAGTTCCAAGAAGAACTAAAGTTTTAGTTTCACAGCTGTTTCTTTGATAACTAAACATGCAATGACCATACAACCCAGAAATTGCACTCCTTGTTATTTATCCCAGGTAAATGAAAACCTATATTCACACAGAAACCTGTACATGACTACTGATAGCAGATTTATTCTGAATAGCCAGAACTAGAAACAACCCAGATGTTTTTCAACGGGTGAATGTTAAACTACAGTATATCCACACCATGGGATGCTACTCAGCAATAAAAAAGAATGGACTATCAATACAATCAACAAACTACCAGATAAATACACAGAATGAAAAAATATATACCAAAAGGTTACATGCATGATTTAATTTATATTGCAAATTTGAAATAACAAAATTACAGAAATGGGAATTAGATCAGTGGTTGCCAGAGATTAAGTATAAAATGAAGAAAAGAAGAAAGTGAGGATGCTGGGCATGGTGGCCAGTGCCTGTAATCCCAGCAACTTGGGAGACTGAGGCGGGAGGATCGCTTGAGCCCAGGAGTTTGAGATGGCCTGGGCAAAAATGCAAAACCCCATCTCTACAAACAATATAAAAATGAGCTAGGCATGGTGGCACTCGCCTCTTGTCCCAGCTACTCAGGAGGCTGAAGTGGGAGGATTGATTTACCCCAGAAGGAGGACGTTGCAGTGAGCCATGATCACACCACTGCATTTCAGCCTGGGCAACAGAGTGAGACCCCTTCTCAAAAAAAAAAAAAAAGAAAGAAAGAAAGAAAAAGAAAAAGAAAGAAAAGGAGGAGGAGGAGGAGAAAAAGAAGAAGAGGGAACAGAGGAAAGTGGGTATTGCTATAAAAGGACAATATGACTGAGATCATTTAGGTGATGAAAATGTTTTATATCTTTACTGTATCACTGTCAGTATCCTGGTGCTGATATTGTACTATAGTTTTACATGATGTTACTATTGGGAAAAACTGGGTGGAGGGTATAGCAGATCGTCCCATATTATTTCTTACAATTGCATGTGAATCTACAATTATTTCAAAATAATTTTTAATTAAAGCTGTTATATGTATCATCTCTTCTTATGTTTGGAATCTTTCAATAGCTTTACATTATTCTTAGAATAAAGACAAAATAACTAACTTGATATGCAAATTCTTTTTGGTCTAAATTTACCTCTCCAGCCTAATATCATACCTTTCTTTCCCTTATTCTTTTGTATTCCAATCATGAAGCCATCTAAGTTTTAAATCCATTTTTCTTTCTACCAATGGCCTTTCCACATGCTGCTCTCTCTCTCTGGAGTGTTTCTTTCTCTCCTTCATTCATCCCTCCCAACCATCGCTTCATGCAGTTAAGTTCTCATGTTTTCTGAACTTACTCATGCGTCTTTTTTCTTGGGGAAGGTTTCTCTGAACCACAGATCTAGTTAAATTATTTCAATATTTTTTAAAGAATTGTATGCCTTCCTGCAAAGGGCTTATCTAGGTAAGTAATACGCATTGGATTGTGTGGTTATTTATGTTTGTCTCCTCCATTAGACCATAAGCTCTATGAACCAACCCTTATTCACAAATATGTTCCCAGATCCTAGACTGATATCCTGTAACTGTTTAAAAAATATTTTTAAATAAATAGATCAGTAAAATAAGAAGTTGTTATGCTTAAAGAAGATACTTAGTTCCTTCCATCCCTCTCTTTAGCATCTCCTGAGGCACCTTATTTAAACCATAGGGCTCCATGGAACACAGTTTATTTGAAAAGTGGCACTTCATCAGCATCTGTTGTTTCCTGACTTTTTAATAATAGCCATTCTAACTGGTGTGAGATGGTATCTCACTGTGGTTTTGATTTGCATTTATCTAATGACCAGTGATGATGAGCTTTTTTTCATATGTTTGTTGGCCACATAGATGTCTTCTTTTGAGAAGTATCTGTTCACATCATTTGCCCACTTTTTGATGGGGTTGTTTTTTTCTTTTTGTAGATTTAAGTTCCTTGTAGATTCTGGATGTTAGACCTTTGTCAGATGGGTAGCTTGCAAAAATTTTCTCCCATTCTGTAGGTTGTCTGTCATTGTGGAAAACAGTGTTGCAAATCCTCAAGGATCTAGAACCAGAAATACCATTTGACTCGGCAATCCCATTACTAGGTATATACCTAAAGGATTATAAATCATTCTGCTATACAGACACCTGCACACATATATTTATTGCAGCACTACATACAATAGCAAAGACTTGGAACCAACCCAAATGCCCATCAATGATAGACTGGATAAAGAAAATGTGGCACATATATACCATGGAATACTATGCAGCCATAAAAAAGAATGAGTTCACGTCCTTTGCAGGGACATGGATGAAGCTGGAAGCTAACTAACACAGGAACAGAAAACCAAATACCACACATTCTCACTCATAAGTGGGAGCTGAACAATGAGAACATATGGAGACAGGGAGGGGAACATCACATACTGGGGCCTGTCGGAGGGTGGGGGGCAAGGACAGGGAGAGTGTTAGAACACTACCTAATGCATGCGGGGCTTAAAACCGAGATGACAGGTTGATAGGTGCTGGGGTTCAATCAGGCTGGTGGGAAAAATGTTAAAGATAGGTATAGTAATAGCCAAAAACTCTCTTGGAAGGCCTGAGAGTTTGCATAGCTTCAGATTGCTTGGCTGAAGGCAGCCAGGGTCTCTTTGCAGGAGCCAGAAAGATTAGGGTGCAACTATAAAGGAATGTGGGAAGTTTATCTTACTAACCTGTTTACTTACATGGGCTTAAGACTGTCCTTTGTCCTACCATGGGTACTTTACCGCCTCCCCACTGCCTCCTACTGTCGGGGAGGAGGGTCGGCAGAAGTTTATTACCTGCAAATGGTGTTTGCTTTAGGCCTAGGAACCTGGCCTTTAATCTTTACCCTTTAATGGTGTTCACTCACAACTTTTGTTAATTAGTCTTACAGAATAAATGCGAGTCTCACTAGCTAATCAGGGCCAAGTCCCAACTGTTTATAGGACTCAGCAGGAAGCCTGTAAGCGGCTTGGACCCTCAGCTGGACTGGCAGAGCAGAATATCTATCAGTGTACGTTTATTCATCCATCTCCAAATCAGGGGTCTGCAGGACCCCAAATCAGGGGTCTGCCCCCATGAAAGGAGCGCTCCCTCAGACAGGTGCAGCAAACCATCATGGCACATGTAAACCTATGTAACAAACCTGTATGTTCTGCACTTGTATCCCAGAACTTAAAGTAAAATTAGAAAAAGAAATTAAAAAATAATTTTAAAAAGTGACATTTCGGAGTCCCATCTATCGTAGTAAAATCTGATGGTAAAAACTGTGGCTCTTTCTGTCAACATTTGGGATTGGTTTGGGACCAAACAATATGTAGTCCAGGTTTAGCTACTCTTAGCCCTAATACAAACGTGAGCCTCAGTTTCTCTCTCCAGCTCTACTCATCTCTACTGTTTCCTCATGTAGCCACTATTTTAAATTTTCTGAAGCAAAGTTTGTCATTTCATCAAAACAGAATTTGTACTTCAAGTGGGATCATTCCTGTAGCCCCAGAATTATGGCTATATATTAAAAGTAAGGGAAAATGGTGCTACACACACCACATCTAAATACATTGCATCTAAAATTTGGAGAGCAGCCAACTAGCCACTGAAGTTAAGGTGGTTACTTCTCTGTGCTGATGACTTACACTGTTCCTCTCGACATGGACTACCACCGTCACCATCACTCTTATGTAACAGTATATGAAAACATCACACTGTACACCACAAATATATACAATTTTTGTCATTTAAAATAAATTAAAAAGTAAAAACAAACAGAGCATAGGGAGCATGGCGGGGAGATTATCACAGTGTTGTGTTTTGGGGGGAGATTATCACAGAGTGTTGTGTTTAGAGAAGTTATTGCCAATTCTCACTCTACGGGAGAGAGGAGAGCATTTTCATCTCCCCAAAGCCAAAAAGGGAGGCATCCATAGAATAATTGGCAGATAATGGGGGTTATTGAAGAAACAACCAGCCTTGTGTTTCCTGGAAACAAGCTTGTTGAGATTCAGAACATAGGGCCTCTCTCATGATATCACTGGAGACATCGTTGATGAGAAAATTCTTAAGGAGCTTAAAATGTGTCGTCTGGAGTATTGGGGTGTGTGTAAGCACACAGATGGATTCTTCTCATCTGGAGACTTCTGAATGCAAGAAATCTCCTAGGAGACCCATGCTAATAAGTGCTGAAAGACCTGTGGTACCATGTATTTGAGAAGAGGAGTGCAACCTTCACTTATTCCAATTTGAATAGTGCTTTCACCATTTACTAGCTGGATAATCCTAGTCAATTTATTTAAGGATGATAAACTTTATTTTGTTCTTTTATAAATAGAGTAAGTAAGGCCAGTATCTTACAGTAAAGATGAAACATGATAATATTTGTAAAACTACTGAGTACCTGGCAATAATTTGTTGATATTTTTATTGGTATTAGGGAGGATACATCTGTGGGCTCTGGAGTTGTATGTTAGAATCCCAGCTCCACCACTTACTAAGATACATGATCTTGGAGAAGTCAGTTCAGCTCTCTACCCCTCAGCTGTTGCTATGAGGATTACCAAATCAATTAACAGTGCTCATCATAGCTCTTATAATCTTGTTAAGCATTAAAGTCAGTTATGTACATATCTGTGTCTCTCCAGTGTATTATAAACTACTTAAACACATGTGCATGGCCTTGCATGTCTTCTTGTTGCCACTTCAACTCCATCACAATCAAAACTAGCACCACTATGAAATACATACACTTACATATAAATAAGCATTCAATAAATATTGAATGAATTTGAATTTTTGTTTTTAATTCTTGGAATATTTGAGAGATTGTCTTATTCATATTATGGTTAGAAATAATAGAGCCCAACTTAAAGTAATTTAAGCAATTTTTTTTTTAAAAAAAGAGGAATGGATTTTATTGGAATATTATAAATTATTATGGAAGCCTAGGACAGGTGGGTCTCTCAAGGGGCTGAAGCCAGTTCTTGGGAAATCATTAGCAATGCAGACTATTCTCCCTGCCCATCTGTCCCTTTTCTTTTCCACAGAGATGCCTGCTTCATTCATTCTCTCTGCTTAGTGGCTTGCACACGACAGGAAGAAAATAAGTTTATTTTTACTCTAACGTTTAATCTCCTTTCTATTGACCAGCTCAGCTGACTGATCATCTCTTCGCATCTTCTGTTTCTGTCAGGAAGTCTGCTTGCTGTTCCTTTGTGGACAATTTTTTTTTACTTTCTTTTTTGAAATTACCTGGCAACTTTATTGTAGTGAGTGGGGATCAATGACAGTGTAATGAGGCAATTAGCAAATTCTGATAGTTCCATCTACTCCATGTGAAAGTCTCTTGATGTTTTATATGGTACTCTTTTTTTTTTATTATTATACTTTAAGTTTTAGGGTACATGTGCACAATGTGCAGGTTAGTTACATATGTATACATGTGCCATGCTAGTGTGCCGCACCCATTAACTCGTCATTTAGCATTAGGTATATCTCCTAATGCTATCCCTCCCCCCTCCCCCCACCCCACAACAGTCCCCAGAGTGTGATGTTCCCCTTCCTGTGTCCATGTGTTCTCATTGTTCAATTCCCATCTATGAGTGAGAACATGCAGTGTTTGGTTTTTGTCCTTGTGATAGTTTACTGAGAATGATGATTTCCAATTTCATCCATGTCCCTACAAAGGACATGAACTCATCATTTTTTATGGCTGCATAGTATTCCATGGTGTATATATGCCACATTTTCTTGATCCAGTCTATCATTGTTGGGCATTTGGGATGGTTCCAAGTCTTTGCTATTGTGAATAGTGCCACAATAAACATACGTGTGCGTGTGTCTTTATAGCAGCATGATTTATAGTCCTTTGGGTATATACCCAGTAATGGGATGGCTGGGTCAAATGGTATTTCTAGTTCTAGATCCCTGAGGAATCGCCACACTGACTTCCACAATGGTTGAACTAGTTTACAGTCCCACCAACAGTGTAAAAGTGTTCCTATTTCTCCACATCCTCTCCAGCACCTGTTGTTTCCTGACTTTTTAATGATTGCCATTCTAACTGGTGTGAGATGGTATCTCATTGTGGTTTTGATTTGCATTTCTCTGATGGCCAGTGATGATGAGCATTTTTTCATGTGTCTGTTGGCTGCATAAATGTCTTCTTTTGAGAAGTGTCTGTTCATATCCTTTGCCCACTTTTTGATGGGGTTGTTTGTTTTTTTCTTGTAAATTTGTTGGAGTTCATTGTAGATTCTGGATATTAGCCCTTTGTCAGATGAGTAGGTTGTGAAAATTTTTCCCATTTTGTAGGTTGGCTGTTCACTCTGATGGTAGTTTCTTTTGCTGTGCAGAAGCTCTTTAGTTTAATTAGATCCCATTTGTCAATTTTGGCTTTTGTTGCCATTGCTTTTGGTGTTTTAGACATGAAGTCCTTGCCCATGCCTATGTCCTGAATGGTAATGCCTAGGTTTTCTTCCAGGGTTTTTATGGTTTTAGGTCTAACGTTTAAGTCTTTAATCCATCTTGAATTAATTTTTGTATAAGGTGTAAGGAAGGGATCCAGTTTCAGCTTTCTACATATGGCTAGCCAGTTTTCCCAGCACCATTTATTAAATAGGGAATCCTTTCCCCATTGCTTGTTTTTGTCAGGTTTGTCAAAGATCAGATAGTTGTAGATATGCGGCGTTATTTCTGAGGGCTCTGTTCTGTTCCATTGATCTATATCTCTGTTTCGGTACCAGTACCATGCTGTTTTGGTTACTGTAGCCTTGTAGTATAGTTTGAAGTCAGGTAGCGTGATGCCTCCAGCTTTGTTCTTTTGGCTTAGGATTGACTTGGTGATGCGGGCTCTTTTTTGGTTCCATATGAACTTTAAAGTAGTTTTTTCCAATTCTGTGAAGAAAGTCATTGGTAGCTTGATGGGGATGGCATTGAATCTATAAATGACCTTGGGCAGTATGGCCATTTTCACGATATTGATTCTTCCTACCCATGAGCATGGAATGTTCTTCCATTTCTTTGTATCATCTTTTATTTCATTGAGCAGTGGTTTGCAGTTCTCCTTGAAGAGGTCCTTCACATCCCTTGTAAGTTGGATTCCTAGGTATTTTATTCTCTTTGAAGCAATTGTGAATGGGAGTTCACTCATGATTTGGCTCTCTGTTTGTCTGTTATTGGTGTATAAGAATTCTTGTGATTTTTGCACATTGATTTTGTATCCTGAGACTGCTGAAGTTGCTTATCAGCTTAAGGAGATTTTGGGATGAGACAATGGGGTTTTCTAGATATACAAACATGTCATCTGCAAACAGGGACAATTTGACTTCCTCTTTTCCTAATTGAATACCCTTTATTTCCTTCTGCTGTCTAATTGCCCTTGCCAGAACTTCCAACACTATGTTGAATAGGAATGGTGAGAGAGGGCATCCCTGTCTTATGCCAGTTTTCAAAGGGAATGCTTCCAGTTTTTGGCCATTCGGTATCATATTGGCTGTGGGTTTGTCATAGATAGCTCTTATTATTTTGAGATACGTCCCATCAATACCTAATTCATTGAGTGTTTGGAGTGAGAGTGCACAGTTCTTGTATCAGCTTAGTCTACTATTTAGACCAGAATCTTGGATTCACTATACCTTGGTCCCAATTCCAAATATCAGGAGGGGAGAATGATTGGCTCAGATTATATCTGACCACTCTTGGATGAATCAATTATAGTGGTGCAACATTATGTAATAGAAACATGTCTGTTAGGGGCCACCTATGTGTGTGAAAGGGCATCCTACATTACAAGGTTCCTAGGCAGATACTCCTATAAATATTTACCATAGAAATCCCAAGAAATATTTTTACTCATTTTTTATTCTCTGCTTAGATTTCTTCATCTAAAAAATCAAGACGGCAAATTTTCTGCTTATTACATGTTTTAAAGTTGACTTGTTAAAAACCATCATGTTCAAAGAGAGATACATCTGGCCTTATATAAATTTTAGGTATCCTTCACAAAAATGAAGGAAATAATCATCACTTGACTTACGATTTGGGTTTTCTGTAGACATCCATGTAATAAAGATGAGCAATAGGCTCTTATTCCTACCAAATGATAAGTGAAAATATGAAAATAACAATATATAAAATATTTCCGTTAATAAGGTTCACTGTCGGTTGTGGTTTCAGTTGTTGTTGTCTGTTTTTGCGGTTTTTAAAAGCTTCAAAGCAGCCTGATTGGTTAATGAAAGAGGTGGAGCCTTCATATTATGAAATGTTCTCATCATCAAATTGATTATTGCCAGGGATAGGGTTTCAATTTAGCATTCCAGGGTTCACACAATTGGATACTCTCATGTCTATAAAAAGAAAACTCTTGCCTGGGGCTGAAAATTAGTGTTTGCCTAAGCTTAGATAACAGGAAAATAAACCTTGCATAAATGTAGAGATAAACAAAATGCCATAAGAAACATGGCAGATCTGCATCCTATTCCAAAGGAAATTCAAGAATTTATTCACATTGGCAAGCTTTTTGTAAAGAGTCTTTACAAAAGATCTTAAATATATTTCAGATCTTCCTCTTCAGCTCTTATACCTGTTAACTGAGCATTATGTCTCTTATCTCTAACACAGCCCATGCATTCCTTTAAAATTACCAAGTGGATTTTGTCTGTTTACCTTCCTTTCTAGTGCACTTCAAGGAATATACTGTTAGAAACAAGTCAGCAATGTATGTCAGGTAAAGAGTGTGTGCTCATTATAAGCCTGCCAATAACTTTTATTTGTACAGTATTTTTTTCCAAAATATGTTTGCTACGTTGCTCATTCGATCTTCAAGACAACACTGTAAGAGTTAAATTTTATAACTAAGTCCAGAAAAGCTTAGAGGTCTTTCTGGTATTTAATCCACTAACGTAATTCTCCAAAAACATATTTGTTGAATGAATGAAGCAGTAGGAATACTGAGTTGGAGTTTTAAGGCCTTATTTTTTTAAATCCTAGCCTTTCAATTTGGTAGTTTGGACGATGTTGGGAAAGTCAGTTAATATTTCTGAATCTCTGTTTCCTCATCTATACATACAAAACAATAATACTTGATTTACATGTTTCTTGTATGGATTTGGTGAATTAGGGAATGTGAATACCATTTTTTAGGATCTGGCCTATACTACATGCTTAATATGTATTTGTGGAATAACTGAACTTACATCAAAGTGTTGCTTGAGAACTGTCTGCTTCAGAATTAGCTTCAGGTTAATTCAAAGATTTTTAACTTTCTTTTATGTATTTCATCATTAACAATATTTATATCCTAGCTCTGTTCTCCTCCGTGGGGAGCAAGGGCATTGCTTCACCGATATGGCTCTGAGAAGGATTAAATATTTTGAAGAATAAATTACACATACAATTTTAATCTCATCTGAGAACACAGCCTCATCATTGTTACAAAGACTATGTTAAGTTATGTAATATAAGTAGATGCATTTCATAATCCAACTCCTCTCTGCTACTATTAGGTATCTGGAACACTGCATTGAGAATAGTTCCAAGGCCAATCTGGTTTAATAGAAAAGAACCCCATGCATTTTTAGCAATAATTACCCTTAATACAAGAGAGCAAGAAGAACCCTTTTGCCCCACCCATAATACTCCCTCAGTTATAGAAAGAACTTTTTTTTTGAGACAGTATCTCACTCTGGCACCAAGACTAGAGTGCAGTGGTATGATTACCATTTCCTGCAGCCTCGAACTCCCAGGCTCCTACCTCAGCCTCTTGAGTAACTGGGACCACAGGTGCACACTACCATGCCCAGCTTATTATTATTATTATTTGTTGTAGAGACAGGGTCTCACTATGTTGCCCACACTGGTTTTGAACTTCTGTTCAAAGAACTTTTAAGAGCTTGAATAAATCACATCAACAGATATATTATCTTAGAGAGGTAACTCAGCAAAGAAATGTTGAGACATGATGATAATGAGGTAAGCAATTGTTAGGTCTTAGAAGTCTTTACAGACCATGCTATGGAGCTTAGATACAACTCTCAGATGCTGGATGTCATCAGAGAGTATGTAAAAATATGAGTGACATGGATGGTTTTCTTTCAGTTATCAGTGATCCTTAAGCCTGATTGACAATTAGCTTTAACCGAAGAGCTTTTAAAAATTACTGATAAATGGGAAGAGCACAGAGGATTTTTTAAGGCAGTGAAAGTACTGCTTATGAAACTATAATGATGGACACACATTACTATAAATTTGTATAAACCCATCAAATGTATAATACCAAGAGTAAACCCTAATGTAAACTATTGACTTTGGGTGATAATGATATGTCAATATAGGTTCATTAACTATAACAAATGTACCACCCAGGTGAGGGATGTTAATCATGCATGTGTGGGGACAAGGAGTATATGGGAAATCTCTATATCTTCTGCTCAATATGGAGTATATGGGAAATCTATTTTCTGCTCAATTTGGCTATAGACCCAAATCTCCTCTAAAAACAACTTCCCTAAAAAATAAATTCTCTTAAAAAATACTGATATCCTTTGCCCCACCTGAGACCAAGTAATCATAAGCTCTGGGTGTTGCCCAAGCAACAGTACTTTATTAAGGTGATTCCAATAGATAGTCAGTGTTGAAAACTACTGAGCTTGATCAATCTTTGTTTTAATTATATCTACTTGCTTCATCCTGGGATACACAGGTGTGATTTTTTTTTCTCAAACCCCCAAATACATGCAGTCTCCTTTTGAGAAGCTATAATTTTCTACATCTAAAAATATCACATCATAAAAATAATGCCCTGATTTGGCTAGTTGCTAGTCTGTGGGAAAGAAGCTTGGGATTGCCTTAAAAAGAAAGGTATTACAAAAATGCCAATGGCTACAACACTTTCCTATTTAGAAGAAATGAGGAACCAAGCTTAGCCAGTTGAAAGAGAAAATGGAAACAATGATAATGCTTTAAAGATGATATGCTAGTCTAGTGTTTCTCAAAGTAGGGCTCTTGGACTATCAGAAGTCTGTGGATGTCTACAATCTCTCCATGATAACTGATCTTTAATTTGGCCTTTTCCTTTTTTATCATAATCTAAAAGTACTGGTAGAACCATGTGCTGTTTTACCTGGATGACCAACTTTTAACTGAATGTGGCCTTGAGATTTTAGTGTCCACATTGGTATTTGTGTTTACAGCCAGATGGGTGCCAAATAGTGCTATAGTCGACCTTTGAACAACATGGATTTGACCTGCACAGGTCCACTTACATGGGGATTTGTTTTAATAAAAGTTACACTGAGTGTGACGCTTCTCCTGCCTCCCCTTTCATCTCCTCTATCTCTTCTGCTTGTCCACCTCTGAGACAGCAAGACCAACCTTCCTTTTCTTCTTCTCCTCAGCTCATACAATGTGAAGATGACAGGGATGAAGATCTTTATGATATATTTTCTCTTTCTTATGATAGTCTCAATAATAACATTTTCTATTCTCCAGCTTAATTTATTGTAAGAATATAGTATATGATACGTATAACTTACAAAATATTGTTAATATAGTATTTATATTATTGAGAAGGCTTCCAGTCAAATACTAACAGGCTACTTAAGTTTTTAAGGAATCAAGAGTTATACACAAATTTTACATGACATGGGGGATTGGCATCCTTAACCTCCAAATTTTTCAAGGGTCAAGTATACTTTAATTGTTCTGAGCTAATAAAAAAGAACAGGGGAAGACTCAATATGTAATGATCCATTCAAGCCAAATGTGTGAATGGTCTCAGGAACCACTTGTTTGAATACAACGTAAATAATACAAAAAATTTCTAGGAGAATTGAATTGTTATATGGCACACACCGATGACATGCCATGCATTTCAAAAAAAAAAAAACATTCAGAAGTAGTTAATACCACATGGAAATTGCAAGAAGGTGACACAATTACAATAAACCGTTGGACACACTAAAATAATGATTTTTTATTTGGATTGTATTTGATTTTTTTTATTTGGATTGTATTATATGTAAGTTGTAAATCTCTTTTGGTTTAATATTTGTATAGGAACTATTAGCATATAGAACTTAAGTCATTTAATCTTATGCGTATGTAAATAATACAAAAATAATTTAATTTAAATGTAGGAGTTCTAGGAGAATTATTTTTCTTTGTTAAGGGTATATTACTTCAGTTTGAGAAAAAAATGAAAACTTCTTTTGTTTAACAGATGATTTTGCCATTGATAACTTCTAGTCCTATAGACAGATGGATAATTAGTATATTTAGAATGTCTTTTTTTTTTATTATACTTTTAAGTTCTGGGATACATATGCAGAACGTGCAGGTTTGTTACATAGGTATATATGTGCCGTGGTGGTTTGCTGCACCCATCAACCTGTCATCTACATTAGGTATTTCTCCTAATGCTATCCCTCCCCTAGCCCCCAACCCCTGACAGGCCCTGATGTGTGATGTTCTCCTTACTGTGCCCATGTGTTCTCATTGTTCAACTCCCACTTATGAATGAGAACATGCGGTATTTTGTTTTCTGTTCCTGTGTTAGTTTGCTGAAAATGATGGTTTCCAGCTTCATCCATGTCCCTGCAAAAGACATGAACTCATCCTTTTTTATGGCTGCATACTATTCCATGGTCTATATGTGCCACATTTTCTTTATCCAGTCTGTCATTGATGGGCATTTGGGTTGGTTCCAAGTCTTTGCTATTATGAACACTGGGCAATAAACATAGATGTGCATGTGTCTTTATAATAGAATGATTTATAATCCTTTGGGTATATACCCAGTAATGGGATTGCTGAGTCAAATGGTGTTTCTGGTTCTCCATCTTTGAAGAATCGCCACACTGCCTTCCACAACGGTTGAAATAATTTACACTCCCACCAACAGCATAAAAGCATTCCTATTTCCCCACATCCTTTCCAGCACCTGTTGTTTCCTGACTTTTTAATGATCTCCATTCTAACTGGTGTGAAGTGGTATCTCATTGTGGTTTTGACTTGCATTTCTCTGATGACCAGTGATGACGAGCTTTTTTTCGTATGTTTGTTGGCCACATCAATGTATTCTTTTCAGAAGTGTCTGTTCATATCCTTTGCCTATTTTTTGATGGGGTTGATTTTTACTTGTAAATTTGTTTATATTATTTGTAGATTCTGGATATTAGCCCTTTGTCAGATCGATAGATTGCAAAAATTTTCTCCCATTCTGTAGACTGCCTGTTCAGTTTGATAATAGTTTTTTTTTATTATTTTGCTATGCAGAAGCTCTTTAGTTTAATTAGATCCTATTTGTCCATTTTGGCTTTTATTGCCATTGCTTTTGGTGCTTCAGTCATGAAATCTTTGCCCATGCCTATGTCCTGAATGGTATTGCCAAGGTTTTCTTCTAGGGTTTTTATGCTTTTAGGTCTCAGGTTTAAGTCTTTAATCCGTCTTGAGTTAATTTTTGTACAAGGTGTAAGGGAGGGGTCCAGTTTCAGTTTTCTGCATATGGCTAGCTAGTTTTCTCAACACCATTTATTAAATAGGGAATCCTTTCCCCATTGCTTGTTTTTTGTCAGGTTTGTCTAAGATCTGATAGTTGTAGATGTGTGGTGTTATCTCTGAGGCCTCTGTTCTATTCCATTGGTCTATATATCTATTTTGGTACCAATACCATGCTGTTTTTGTTACTGTAGCCTTGTAGTATAGTTTGAAGTCAAATAGTGTGATGACTCCAGCTTTGTTCTTTTTGCTTAGGATTGTTTTGGCTATACAGGCTGTTTTTTGGTTCCTTATGAAATTTAAAGTAGCTTTTTCTAATTCTGTGAAGAAAGTCAGTGGTAGCTTGATGGGGATAGCATTGAATCTATAAATTACTTTGGGCAGTATGGCCATTTTCACGATACTGATTTTTCCTGTCCATGAGCATGAAATGTGTTTCCATTTGTTTGTGTCTTCTCTTATTTCCTTGAGCAGTGGTTTGTAGTTCTCCTTGAAGAGCTCCTTCACATCCCTTGTAAGTTGGATTCCTAGGTATTGAATTCTCTTTGTAGCAATTGTGAATGGGAATTCACTCATGATTTGGCTCTCTGTTTGTCTATTATTGGTGTACAGGAATGCTTGTGATTTTTGCTCACTGATTTTCTTATCCTTAGACTTTGCAGAAGTTGCTTATTGGCTTAAAGAGATTTTGGACTGAGATGATGGGGTTTTCTAAATATATAATGATGTCATCTGCAAACAGAGACAATTTACTTCCTCTCTTCCTATTTGAATACCTTTTATTTCTGTCTCTTGCCTGATTGCCCTGGCCAGAACTTCCAATACTATGTTGAATAGGCGTGGTGAGAGAGGGCATTCCTTGTCTTGTGCCGGATTTCAAAGGAATGCTTCCAGTTTTTGCCCATTCAGTATGATATTGGCTATGGGTCTCAAAACATAGCTATTATTTTGAGATACAATCCATCAATACCTAGTTCATTGAGAGTTTTTAGCATGAAGGGCTGTTGAATTTTATTGAAGGCCTTTTCTGCATCTATTGAGATAATCATGGTTTTTGTCACTGGTTCTGTTTATGTGATAGATTACATTTATTGATTTGCTCATGTTGAACCAGCCTTGCATCCCAGGGATGAAGCCAAATTGATCTTGGTGGATAAGCTTTTTTATGTGCTGCTGGATTCAGTTTGCCAGTAGTTTATTGTGGATTTTTACATTGAAGTTAATCAGGGATATTGGCCTGAAATTTTCTTTTTTTGTTGTTGTGTCTCTGCCAAGTTTTGGTATCAGGATGATGCTGTCCTCATAAAATTAGTTAGAGAGGAGTCCTTTTTTTTCTATTGTTTGGAATAGTTTCAGAAGGAATATTACCAGCTCCTCTTTGTACCTCTGGTAGAATTCACCTGTGAATCCATCTGGTCCTGGGCTTTTTTTGGTTGGCAGGCTATTAATTACTGCCTGAATTTCAGAACTTGTTATTGGCCTATTCAGTGATACAACTTCTTCCAGGTTAATTTTGGGAAGGTATATGTGTCCGGGAATTTGTCCATTTCTTCTACATTTTCTAGTTTATTTGCGTAGAGGTGTTTATAGTATTCTCTGATGGTAGTTTGTATTTCTGTGAGATCAGTGGTGATGTCCCCATTATCATTTTTTATTGCGTCATTTATTTCTTCTCTCTTTTCTTCTTTATTAGTCTGGCTAGCGGCCTATCTATATTATGTTGATCTTTTTCAAAAAAACAGCTCCTGGCTTCACTGATTTTTTTGAAGGGTTTTTCGTGTCTCTATCTCCTTCAGTTCTGCTCTGATCTTAGTCATTTCTTGTCTTCTGCTAGCTTTTGAGTTTGTTTACTCTTGCTTCTGTAGTTCTTAATTGTGATGTTAGGGTGTCGATTTTAGATCTTTCCTGCTTTCTTCTGTGGGCATTTAGTGCTATAAATTTCCCTCTAAATATATTTCTATTTTCATACAAGAAGTATAGAATCTTAGCGAATAATCTTTAAACCCTAGAATTTTAATTAAAAAGCCCACCTCCATAATATTTTAAGTTTCTTTCTACTTTTTGAGAACTTAACTTGATTTATTTTCAATAATTAAAGAATTTATAGTTCATAAATCGCTTTAGGCAATCATACGATGATTTTATTCTCATGAAAGTCCGTGAATTAGAAGTCATGGTTGCAAATATAGTTTTTAGGGCCAGACTTTCCTAAGTACAAATTCCTCATGTGCTATTTATACTTGAGTGACCTTGAGCTAAGTATATAACTTCTCAAAGAACCTTACCCATATGAAGATAATATTGGTACCTATGTCAGGCAATTGTGAACATTACCAAGATAATCTTTGTGAAATGACCTAGATAAAAGAGAAAAGTATGATATTCATTAATATCTTTTCTGTGTGTGACTTGATCAAAAGTTTTATGGATCAGAGTAAGAGATCTGGCCGGGCGCAGTGGCTCATGCCTGTAATCCCAGCACTTTGGGAAGTTTAGGCGGGTGGATCATGAGGTCAGGAAATCGAGACCATCCTGGCTAACATGGTGAAACCCCGTCTCTACTAAAAAAAAACACAAAAAAAATTAGCCAGGCATGGTGGCAGGTGCCTGTAGTCCCAGCTACTCGGGAGGCTGAGGCAGGAGAATGGCGTGAATCTGGGAGGCAGAGATTGCAGTGAGCCGAGATTGGCCACTGCACTCCAGCCTGGGCAACAGAGTGAGACTCTGTCTCAAAAAAAAGAAAGAAAAGAAAAAGGAAAAGAAAAAAAGGAAAGAGTAAGAGATCTGCCACTCTGGTTTTCTACTTGATTTTATGTAATACAATCTCCTGGTTTTCTCATCTGCAATATAAGATTGTTAGACCACCCTCTTTTGTGACTTCATTGATCTTAATCTCCTAATTCCTCAATGAAAGGACATGTGATTGAAATTATGTCTACCCTACCTTAACTGAAATCCTTAGGGTCAGTTGTATTTCAAAATTCAGAAATATTTGGATTTTACAAAGGTTACACATTGTGTGTACCAAGTATTACATAACAGTCCCCAGCAGGATCTGGGGCAGAACTCCATAATCAAACGTTTTAGTATTTCTATCATAAAATATATGAATAGTCACACTAAGTAGAGAACACGAAAACTATTATATAAATAGCATTACATTATTTTATGTTAGGTTTCTGCCACCAAATGAGTTTTGATATCAAGAGTATATAAAACTTTTCATTTTAGGAAAGTTTTAAATTTTAGGGTTAAAGATAAGCATTTATGCACCTGTGTAAACTACTCCATGGATTGCTTCCACCACTAGAAGCATGCTGTAATAAAAATATGATATAATAAAACTCAAAATTCTGGATTCAGAAACTCTAATTCCATCTTTGATTCTTACTGTCTAGCTTTGTGAAATCAAGTAACTATATTTCTCTGAATCGTAGTTTCTGTATTTGTAAAATCAAAGTTTGAATAAGAAATTTTACAGGGTTCCTTGTAAGATTAATAGTGTATTTCTTTTAGGGAGAAGTGAAGGGGGAAAAAGAATATAAATGTATTTATTGTCACTGAACTGTACATTTTAAAAAGGTAAAGACATTAAATTTTATATGTATATTTTAACTCAACTAAAAAGTGCATAAAAATTTTAAGTAGTCCATTTATCTTAAATGAATGAAACTATGGACACTATTAGTTTAACTATAATATAACCTAACTAATTCATTCAATGCATAAATATTTATTAAGTCTTACTATATGCCAGCACTTTTCAAAGTCTTGTAGACACTATGATGAGCAATTCTGCTCTCATTAAATTGATATTCCAGTGGAATGGAGACTAACAAAAAAAACCCAGCAGATAAACAAATAAACAAGAATATTTCATATACTGATTGATGCTATAATGAAATTTAAAAAGAAAATAATTATAGAGAGTAACATGGGACAGATATTTAAAGTTCAGTGGTAGAAAGTACTTCTCTGTGGAGCAGACATTTGAGTTTGAATCACAAGGATGAGATTAGTTCTATGAAAATACAGGGGCAGAGCATTCCAGAAAGAAAAGATGACAAATACAAAAGCCCTAAGGCAGGAAATAGGCCTGTAGAACTGAAATATAGAAGTTAATAAGGGAGTTACAGGAGATGAAACTAGAGGAAAAGGTAAGGTCAAGATTGTGTATGGTTTTGCAAGCCATAGTAAGAAAGGAATGATTGAAACCAACCTTTTGCCTTAAGAATGCTTGTATAAGACCTATTAATCTCCAGAGACCTATTATAACCAGCCCAAAGGAATAAAGCCTCTATTTGTCTCAAGGAAATGTTAAAATGAAAATAAAATTCAGTGATACCAAATAAAAGTTCCAGTGAAATATCAAATCAAGAGCTATAAGAAATAAATGCAATCATTTGATTGAGCTGCTAAAACAAATTGCTTCCAATGGTTTCTAGAACCTTTGTACAGAAACAAGCCATAAATAAGTTTATCAGCAACAGTTTTAGAATAATTATCTGACAGTACATCTTTAGGTATTGTAGGCCAAGTGCAAAATCAGACAAATAAGAGAAAAAGCCAGATGCTATATAAACTGGAAAGATATGAATTGTAAATATCAAAAGATACTCCTCAAATTCATTCAATGTAGAAACTTTTTATCTGTTCTTAACAACACAGAACTATTAATTATTGAAACATTTTATTGTATATTACTAATACTTATTGGATGTATATCAATTCCAGTTATACAAATGCCAAGAAGCTTATTTTAAACGCAAAACCCATTTTTAAATGGTCAGAACTCCAAAGATGGTGGCTATCGCTATCGATTTCTATAAATGCAGCAATTAGAGTTTACATAGTTTAAAAGAGAAACTGACATATTAATACCTATTGCTTACCAGATTCTGTCTTCCTTAGGGCCACATAGCAAGTCCCTAAACCAGCATATGTAAATCCATCTATGCTTTGCCATAGTTCCTGAAGACATCCTTTGTACAAAAGTAGGTTTCCCAAGAATCCCAGCAATTTTTTGAAATAAATTCAACTCAAAGTATTCAGACTATGAACCTAGCCATTGTTTTCAGGTGTGTAGGCAATAAGTACAAGCCGGGGTACCTATAGTCAAAAAATTCAACCTTTGGGGGAACAGAGACAAAACACATAGTAAAAGGATCAATGCAATCTGAAATATATCTGAATGCTTAGAAATGTGATTATCAGTAAAGTGAAATTTATACTCTGCTTTCTATACTATAATAGCAACTAGTAAAATCATCCTATGCCTTTGCTTGACACAAGATAAGGTCTTTCCCTCTTGAAAGGAAACTGTAAAAACATTCTTTCTAGTCTGCATCCAATAAGATAAAGACACTCTGATGATATATTTTAAGTTCTAGTAATAAAAGGATGTGTCAGCATCCTTACCACCTAAAGACCATAAATAGCACAGTTTGTTCAGTCTCCTGAAAGATGTTCTCAGAGTTCAGACCCAATTCTATTAAGCACTAGTCCCAACCCAATTTATATATGATTAGAAGACACACATGTCCTTGGATTGTCCTCTCTATAAAACATTCTAGTGGGCTGGTAAAGATAGCTCTACACTGTACCTTTTCTTCTAATATTATTTCTCTTTCTCTTCCACCTGCATTGTCCAAAGGGACAGTGATTTAGATTACACGTATGATGAATTCTCTGAAGATCTAACACTGACTCAAGTGGATGCTCCAGAATTCATCCTAGAACTTGACCTAGAGATCTGTTTTGCTTGGTGTTTCACTTATGGGCTTCCTTAAAGTCCAAACTCTTAGAAAATAATTTAAAGTCGCATTGAAAGAAAAAAAAAGATGCTAATTGCTTTTGGTTTCCACGGCAAAACAAAAACCATCCACTCACCTTTTACTGACAAGTGACATATTGAGAATAAGAGACATTTTCTCAAGCAGTTTGCCTTATAAAGAAATTTTAGAATCAGACAACTTAGTTTTAGAATTATAAAAAGATTTTACTTACCCTCAGCAGGGGCACTGCTGGCATTTCAGACAAGAAAGAGATTCATTATATAAAACTGTCCCAACCATTTGAAGACTATTTATTTTTCCTGGAACTTTTTCACTAATTGCCAATATGCCTCAGTCATGTGACAAGCAAAAAATTCCCACCAACACTTACAAACAAGCCTTGAGCATTGTAACACCCTTGAGTTGAGAACCACAAAAACTACTTCATTCTGCAATGAATAGACTTGGAAACAAAATGCTTTGCTACAGGATAGAAAGACAGTAAATGCCAGAGTTGTGACTATTTAGAGCTTTTTCCATAATAACACACCTGCCTCTAAGAAAAACATACGGTAAAAATGAGACCCATTTTCCTCATTTTCTCCATGGAAAGCTAGTTGATAACATCATCAAATATTTAGAGTGGAATGATGTAATCTATCTAAGTCATTGGCACTACATAGAAATATAATGCAAATAAGAAACAATCTTCCAAAACTGACAAAAATATTTGACTCCTTCTAGAAACCTATTTAACACTTAGTCAAGAGTGCATTGAAAAGAGTGAAAGAGTAAGTAAATATAGATAAGAATACTTTCTTTGACTTCGACTGACTGTCTGACCTTAAGTTATACTATTTATATACTCTCTCCAGGCCTCAGTTTCTCCATATGTTAAATAATGCATTTGTGTTAAATTATTCTTAATGATTTCCTCTCTAAGAAATTTTTCACTTCATGGTTTTCAAACAGATTTCACTTAATGCAGTTCAAGTTTATTTTATATTATGCAAAGATAGGTAAGAGAATTCCAGTCTCTTATAAGACGCCTCCATTTATACAGTTTTATTCTACTATGGACAGGGAGTGGAGTTTTCTGGGTAATCAAATAAGCTGGCAAACAAAAGAATATATCATGTATTACCAATAGTATAATTTATTCCTTCAGCAAACATTTACTATTGAGTATCCTTTTTACTATTCTAGGTTCTAGAGGCACATATGAATTACCTGTTTTCCCTGATTTCAAAGAAACCATAGACTGATCAACAAGTGAGGTATATAAATAGAACATTAAAATACAATGTGGGCCAGGTGCGATGGCTCATGCCTGTAATCCCAGCACTTTGAGAGGCCAAGGTAGGCGGATCACCTGAGGTTGGGAGTTCGAGACCAGCCTGACCAACGTGGAGAAACTCCATCTCTACTACAAATACAAAATTAGCTGGGTGTGGTGGTTCATGCCTGTAGTCCCAGCTACTCAGGAGGCTGAGGCAGGAGAATCACTTGAACCTGGGAGGCGGAGGTTGCAGTGAGCTGAGATTGTACCATTGCACTACAGCCTAGGCAACAAGAGCAAAACTCTGTCTCAAGAAAAAAAAAATACAATGTGATAGGCATTATAATTACAAATATAATTATTAGACTAAGCAATGAATTGCACTTACCATTACAGTGGTAATATAAATAATGAAAAAAATTATTTGCTGATTAAACAAATAGATAAATCATTGGCTTTTGGGGTTATTGTTATGGATATAAAATATTAAAATACCATAGAAAGAAAGATATTCTGATTAATATAGGACTCCAGTTACTAAAATATCAAATAAGTATTTTTTTCCCAACTATTTTTGCTAAAGTGATTTTAAGAAAATGAATAGATTTTGGAGTATTAAAAACTTGATTTGAATTCCAGCACTGACACTTAGATGTTAGGTGGCTTTTAGACAAATTTTATCACCCCTTAGAGCCTGTGTCATCATTTGTAAAATTAAGAGAGTTGTTGTAAGCAATAAATAAGGTAATGCATATAAAGTGGCAAGTTCATAGAAGATCTTTTATCAATATTAAATATCTTCTCATTTTCAGTGTGGAAAAATTTAATGTCATGTACCTGCCTTCAGAGATAGTATTTTATATCAAATTGAATTTTCCAAAAATAGTTGCAATACTTTTTGTTCCACATGCTCTTGCTAATGTTTGTCATCCCTATTGAGATGCAGAGTCTATGAATCCTTCCCTTGAAACTTTTATAGCACCTGTAGTAGCCTTTGTGACTACTTGCCTCAATTAATAGACTGTGGCAGAAGTTATGTTATATTTCTTTCAAGATAGTCTCAAAAGGAGATGCAGCTTAAGTCTGACTCCATCTTTCTTGAACTATGTATCTTTGGACCCTCAGATAACATTAAGACTTCTGGTTGCTCTGAAGTAGCCATGGTGGAAGAATTGCATGGAGAAACCACACAAAGATAGAGCAAAGATGCCCCAACTAGAAAGATTAATAAGGATTTTGTGATTCTTGGATAAAAAGTACATTCAAAACCCTAAGTGTCCTCATTGTTACTAATGTCCTAAATCAGAGCATATGATAAAAACAGGAGAAAACAAATTATCAGCTCCTGTTCTCTGATTATTTGAAAAGTATGAGTGCAATTGTTCTAAACAATAAATAACAGGCACAAGTAAATATCTAGCTCATGAAATCAAAATCTTCAAATATAGAAGGAAAGACATGCCCATAAGAGAAGATAAAATTTTTGAAAGTAAGTTAAGTTACTAAGTATATTCTTTATAGCTATTTTGTCAAGTTGCATGTAAAATTCTTTTAGAAATCTAGAGAAAAAATCTATCCTAATGTGAAATATTGGCAGATGACATTCATGCAAGCAGCAGTTAGGGATTATAGCAAAATGGTTATTTTTTTAAGGTGCATGCTATTATGCTATCAAAGGCTTAAAATATTAGAATGAGTGATTTTTCTTTAAAAGACTTTTTTTGGTAAGAATACATAGTTTCTTTATTTGTATGTAATGTTAGCACTTCATTACTAAATTAATTTTTATATCAAAATCTGGATTCTCCTCAAAAGAGAGGACTCTAATATCAAGAAATCTAGATTCTTACAGTAAAACAAACAAGGACATCAACAATAAAAATAGATTGGTACTATAAATTATAAGCTTAAGAGTTAGGCTTGGTTTAAACTATGGCTTCACTCAAATCCAGCTGCATAGCCTTGGGCAAACTGCTTAACTTTTCTGAGACTTAATTTCTACTTACGTAAAAGCAGTGAAATAATACATTTACCCAGTGGGTTGTTGTAAAGAATAAGTGCAACAAGATATGCAAAGTTCTTATCACAGGACATAGTACGTATTTGGTGCTCAATAAGTTTTAGTTCCTTGTAATTCTTCCTTATATACGCAGTTTTTAATTTAGAAAAGAGTAGGTATTACTTAAGGATGACTTGCTTTCATCAGAAAGTATACCAGTGCACTAAACAGATGGAAAGAAAAAGCATCTTTATAGCTTCACCCCTTAATATCTCACTTCAATCCCTCTCCTCAGCTCTTTACTATAGAGGGAGGGTTACATGCATCCCTTTCTCGTCCATATTTCTGGCTCTGCCCATGGTAAGGGAGCTATTTCTACCCAGCAATTAATAGTACAGTATTGATTTACTTCTTTTCTTTGGTTTTAACCCTCCAGAAGAAGAGAACTGGTAAGTAAAATGATTCATACTTCAAAGCCCCACCCTGACCTAACACACATCAGCTCCACGTACCTCCTTTGGTATACCCCAAACCTGTATTTGTTCTATAAATGGTCCTCTCTACCTGTCTAGGGTACCTGTCTTGGGCACCTTATGCCTCTGGAGAAAATCAAATTACTTCAGGAATTGGTAATTGCACCAGATTTATGATCTCCAAGCTCTGTGGGACCTTCACTACTGCCGAGTTATCCCAAGTCTTCTATCGCCACCCTTTTGTATCTCTTAGCAGATTATGGCCTCTTGAAGTTATCAGACAGCTTTCAACTTCCATACCACCTACAGAACTATTTATACCTGTACTTGTATTTTAATCCTCCCCTCTTGACTCAGAATAATGGTGTCTCTTGTGTTCATTGAAGGCACCTAAGTCACCAAGAGCACTGAATGAATGCTTGCCAATTTACAGAAGCAGTAGATGACAAAATTGTATGCAATTGACATGGCTTTTCAAACTGAGTATCTCCCCTTGTAACAGGTTCTATTCGGTCTTTGGAAAATTCTTAATTGTATGCTGCACACATATTCATTTGCTATTTTTTAGGTTAAGTTTATACTTCTAAACACACTGTCTATTTGTAGTCTAAAATTTAACAGATTAGTTTATGCTCTAGTCCAACATTTTATTTTTTAATTATAAGAGATCACCTAATGAAAATATATTTCTTTCAGTAGGAGATTAGCCTATGTTCTTTAAAAAAAAAAAAAAAAAAAAAAACTTAACAAAACAGAAAACAAGCCAACTAGCTTTCCTAGCTGTGACAAGTTTCTGTTTTCAAAAAAGTAATCTTAAATAAACTACCAGTCTTTCCTAACTGAGTGCATTAATTACTTCACCTTAAAATATGTATAAGGTGATGCCTTAAATTCACAGGGCAAAAAGAGCAAAAGCCTGAAAAAGATGAAAAGAACACAATTTACAGATATTGGCAAACACTTAAAACTCCAGCTTCTATGAACTTTCCCAAATAAACCTATAAAGCTCATAATACCGTGCCTGTTACTTAGAAAGTATATACTCAGTAAACCACAGCTATTTATCTTCTGTGTCAAGAACTGTTTCCACAATTCGAATCAAGTGTTATATGGAACTTTGTACCATGATTTTATCTCTTAATAATCTTAAATTCAAACTCTTATAATACTTTATGGTAACTTATCTCATAGAAATTACAGAATGGAAATCAATGTTATCTCTGATTCTATGAAATGAACTAGATTTATAAATTGGGAGCAGCACAAAAACAACATAATGTCTACTACAAAAAAGTCAATATTTGAAAACTAGTTTTATTACAAATGAAGTAATTTTTCAAAAGTTTAAAAGGTTAAAATAGAAATTTAAAAAAAAACTATAGGTAAAAATGTCATTGTCAAATCCCCATGTTGTTCTTACTGAAATTAAGTAAGGGTAATTTCATATAATAATATTGTCATGGATGTTTTAATAATCAAAACTCTAACAGTTGAGAAAATAAATTGTGTATATGTTTCTCTTTTGCACCTATGTTATTATCAGCCTCAGGTAGTAAGCTTTACTCAGGATAGCAATCTATCAAAAATGCATGCTGAATATTTACTAAATTACTATACTTTTTGACCTCAATCTCCTATCTTAATAGTTCTTCACTCCTTTTTCAACTCCTATCCTTTAACCTCACAGAGATATCCATCACTTTAATCTTTTCATTTTTTCCTCAGTCTACTGATCCCTTTTCATCTTGTTCTTTAGCCAGCTTGAACCTAATGGCTGTTCATTTGAACTATTTTCTCACCAGTATCTTTGATTTCTTTTAGTGCAGTTCTTCAGGTGCAACTCTTCAGCAAAACCCAAATCCCAGATAAATACTGCATCTGGTCTCTCTCAACTCACATCTAGGAAATGAAGCTCTGTGGGAAAGGAACTCACACACACACTAAGAGCAATTTCTATGTAGTCAGTTTCCACACTCAGCTATGCACTGTCCTTTAATCAACTTCCCCTCTCATTTCCCTCAAAAAACTTCTCAATCATCCCCATCTGCCTCCAAGTCCTTAGTTGCCTTTAGCTCCTCATTTTGACAGATTAGATAGCCCTCAGCCTCCTAATAAAATTGAGGTCATTAGGTGTGTTCTCCCTGCACAGGTACACCACAGCCAGACCTAGAAAGCTAACCTACAGCCACAGCCATCCTCACCCTATGCCTTTTCCTACTCTCTTCTGTTCTGCTCTCCCATCTATACCAGAGGTTGGCAAACCTGTGGGTCAAATCTGGCTTGCCACATGTTATTATAATGGCAAACCTGTAGGTCAAATCCGGCTTGCTACATGTTATTATAAATAAATTCTTATCGAAAACAGCCATGCCCATTTGTTTATATATTTTCTGTGGCTGCTTCAATGCTACAAGGGCAGAGTTGGGTAGTTGCTACAGACATCTTATGGTCCTCAAAACCTAAAATATTTACTACCTAGCCCTTTACTGAAAAAGTGTCCTGATCTCTGATTTATATCATTGACATCTTCCTCTTTCCTAAATCTTTTCCTTCAGCCTGTAAATATGGTCATCTATGTTCTAGTCTAAAAATGTTAGTTTAGGGTGTTTTGGTTTTTTGTTTTGTTTTGCTCCAACTCTCTCCAGTTGTATACCAAATTCTTTCTTGCCCTCCTCATAAAACTTGTCCAGGGAGTATGTCATATTCTCTTTCTCCACTTTATTTTTTTTTCATTCCTTTCTTCCTGTAACCTGATTTTTGCCCCTACTACTTTGTTGAAATTGACTCCTATTAAAATTAATGATGACCTTCTATCTGTCAAAGTTAAATTTTTAAATGTCTAATCCTAAACTAATTGACTCATCTTTAGGTACGCTCCCCTTAAAACTCTGTAATCCAACATTCTTAGCAAAGAGCACATAGCAGGACCATTTCTAGAGGCTTCCACCTTAATGCTATCACTAACCGGAATTACTCTTAATTATTACAAGTTGTTGCTTCAGAGATAAGGGGTTAATTTTACTATTCCAGTCTGAGAAAAGTAATCAAGTCACCACAATATTGTAGTAAATGGGAGAAGAAAAGCTACTGGAGATATCAGTCAATACACAACCTCCACCCTCACCATATAGGATGCAAACAAACACTTGCCCTTGAAGAACACATTTGCCCCAATTACCCTTCCTTCTCTCTCTTCTAGGGTCATCACCATCATCTGTTCACTAGCGAAAACTGACCAAAAGATGTCCAAGACACACCAGAGTGCAAGGCTTTCTCAGTTATCTCTTAAAGTGAAGAATAATAACCACATAAGGAACACAGGGCCTTTATTTCTCTGGGAAAATTGATATCCCTATGGACTAATGATATAAGTGTATCTGGAAAATATGTGAGATACCCTTTTAGAGATGCAGATGATTCATCACAATTTTAATTTCTTATAATGATGCTTAGCACAGGATAAGCAAATAGAAATTGAATGTAGAAACCAACAACACATGTTCACTTATTTAATATGGAACTCCAATATTCTTGAATATAAACCACCACATTAATGAGCAAAAGTATAACAAAATTGAAAGAACATAATCAACTTTCTTTTAGGGTAGGAAGGCAGCTACTTAGGATTCTTCCTCACTTATCAATTAAAAGAACCATGAAACTAACAAGGAGACACAAATATGCAAAATCACTGATAATCGCAGTCAACACTTTATATGTACCTGGAAGGGGGAAAAAACCTTTTTAGTTCTATTGTGGTAGGGATAAATTAACTGTCTCTGTCTGACATATGTTTTGAGTTTTAAAACTAAATAAAATCAGTTAGAAAGCTAATGGAAAGACACATATGTCACCTTCTACTCTGTATCCCTATCAAAGATTCGTGGGATCTTTGCCTCTAAGTAAAGCGGCATAGCAGCCACGGATCTCACATGGGAAAGTTCTTTCAGATTAGAACAGAGATATCCCTTTCTCATACCTCTACCTCACACTCTCTCATCCCACAAAATCTTAAGTTTGGGAGGGCCTTTACATGAATATTCATGCTCTGATGGCCCAAGTAAGTACGATTAAGATGTAAAGATTGTAATCACACAATTAATAAGGCAGATATAATAAACGTGAATGAAACATTTTATTCCATAGAAAACATGCCTTCTTTTTTTTTTCTCCAAATTCCTGGCTTAATAAGGACTTGTTTATTTTGAGGAAAAAAGATCCCAAACATCAGGCTGTTCAAAAAATAACCCACAGTATCAACTTTAGAAAACAAATCTTAAGACTATAACACTTTTTCTAGAGGATGCATTTGACATGCCAACTCTCATTCACAAAAATACATCGTTACATTTGTGTTAAACTGCCTTACACAGCATACTAATGTAGGGGTGTAACACACATACTTGTAACTCAAAGCTGCTTTCAGGAGCTACTCAACTAAATGAGATTGCCTTTGCAGTTAGGTAAGCAACTACTGAACTTATGTATGAATGAAAAGAACTGTACTCCCTGCATAACAAGAGATTATTTTGGAGACAGTTGATGAAAACCACACATCCTTTTTATTGTTAAGTCATAAAGAGGTATCAAAATTAAAAGCAAAAATTACAGGGTAAGACTTAACAAAACTACTAGGAGTGTCAAAGGAAGTGAAAATGGGACTAGGCGCAGAGCAATATGAATTAATGAACATGGGAAGGACAAGGATAGGGGAACACTGAGCATGTGCTGAAGATACTAGGGGAGAGGATCTGGTGAAAAATTTCAACTTAGACAAGTGCCTAGGTAAAGAAATAATGGGATAAGATTTCTTTTTTATTATTATTTTATTATTTATTTATTTTTCATTATACTTTAAGTTCTGGGGTACTTGTGCACAATGTGCAGGTTTGTTACATATGTATACATGTGCCATGTTGGTGTGCTGCACCCATTAACTAGTCATTTACATTAGGTATTTCTCCTAATGCTATACCTCCCCTCTCCACCCACCCCACGACAGGCGCCGGTGTGTGATGTTCCCCACCCTGTGTCCAAGTGTTCTTATTGTTCAGTTCCCACCTGTGAGTGAGAACATGCTATGTTTGGTTTTCTGTCTTTGTGACAGTTTGCTGAGAATGATGGTTTCCAGATTCATCCATGTCCCTACAAACGACATGAACTCATCTTTTTTATGGCTGCATAGTATTCCATGGTGTATATGTGCCACATTTTCTTAATCCAGTCTATCATTGATGGACATTTGGGTTGGTTCCAGGTCTTTGCTATCATGAATAGTGCCACAATAAACATACATGTGCATGTGTCTTTATAGCAGCATGATTTATAGTTCTTTGGCTATATACCCAGTAATGGGATGGCTGGGTCAAATGATATTTCTAGTTCTAGATCCTTGAGGAACCACCACACCGTCTTCCACGATGGTTGAGCTAGTTTACAGTCCCACCAACAGTGTAAAAGTGTTCCTATTTCTCCACATCCTCTCCAGCACCTGTTGTTTCCTGACTTTTTAATGATTGCCATTCTAACTGGTGTGAGATGGTATCTCATTGTGGTTTTGATTTGCATGTCTCTGATGGCCGGTGATGATGAGCATTTTTTCATGTGTCTTTTGGCTGCATAAATGTCTTCTTTTGAGAAGTGTCTGTTCATATCCTTTGCCCACTTTTTGATGGGGTTGATTTTTTCTCGTAAATTTGTTTAAGTTATTTGTAGATTCTGGATATTAGCTCTTTGTCAGATGGGTAGATTGTAAAAATTTTCTCCCATTCTGTAGGTTGCCTGTTCACTCTAATGGTGATTTCTTTTGCTCTACAGCTCTTCAGTTTAATTAGATCCCATTTGTCTATTTTGGCTTTTGTTCCCATTGCTTTTGGTGTTTTAGTCATGAAGTCCTATCCATGCCTATGTCCTGAATGGTATTGCCTAGATTTTCTTCTAGGATTTTTATGGTTTTAGGTCTAACATTTAAGTCTTTAATCCATCTTGAATTTTTATACTGATCTTTGACAAACCCAACAAAAACAAGAAATGGGGAAAGGATTCCCTATTTAATAAATGGTGCTGGGAAAACTGGCTAGCCATATGTGGAAAGCTGAAACTGGAGAATGGGATAAGATTTCTAAACCCCGCTATGTGCTTCAGAGTCATCCTCTCCTTCCTCAGCCTCTTTTTCATCATCCTTGATCAGCTCCAGCTGGCCATCCCCCAATCTTCATTGTCACCATCCAGTAGGTCACCCTTCTCAGCAGAGTCATCTGCATCCCCCTCCTCAGCAGGGTCATCTGCACCCCCCTCAGACTCCAACTTCACATCAGTCTCATCTTTCTTCACGGAGCTGCTGCTCTGCTCCTCTTCTTTTTTTTTTTTTTTTTTTGTTTCTTTTTTTGTTTGTTTGTTTCTTTTATTATTATTATTATTATTATACTTTAGGTTTTATGGTACATGTGCGCAATGTGCAGGTAAGTTACATATGTATACATGTGCCATGCTGGTGCACTGCACCCACTAACTCGTCATCTAGTGTTAGGTATATCTCCCAATGCTATCCTTCCACCCTCCCCCCACCCCACAACAGTCCCGAAGTGTGATGTTCCCCTTCCTGTGTCCATGTGTTCTCATTGTTCAATTCCCACCTATGAGTGAGAATATGCAGTGCTTGGTTTTTTGTTCTTGCGATAGTTTACTGAGAATGATGATTTCCAATTTTATCCATGTCCCTACAAAGGACATGAACTCATCATTTTTTATGGCTGCATAGTATTCCATGGTGTATATGTGCCACATTTTTATTCTTCATATCTACTGCTTGTTTGTTCTGTTCCTTTTCAATTTCTTCCAGGTTTCCCAGGAGAGAATCCACTTTTTGTTTTGTCTTGGTCAACTCCTTCTTAATTGCCTGAAGAGTCATCTGCTTTCAACTTTCCAGACTTAGAAGATCCCCGCTGTCCACTCTTAGAATTGAAGCCACTTTTTTCCCTTCGTGAGGTATTTCCTGATACACACTGACGTTTCTAGGGCACTACAGCCCGAGCAATAGGAGGATGAGGAGGAGGTACACGTGCTGGGTAACTGTACGTCCTATCATAATAATCCCGCTGAAAGTCATAGTCTAAGTCGAAAGAAGAGCCGTACATCTCTGCTGCAGATCGTTTCACACCTGCTTTTCCTCGGTTCACTTTTGGCACTGCAGCCAGGTTAATATCTAAAACCTGGTCAGCAATCATTCTGCCATCCTCTCCTGCTACAGCAGCCCGGGCATTTCTCTCATTAACATACTGAAAGAAGGCAAAGTCGTTATGAACAGAGGAATCCACAATTTTGCCATACTTCGAAAAGATTGCCTCCACATCAGATTTCTTGACCACAAGAGTGTTGAGATTCCCAATGAACACACGGGAGTTCATGGAGCGAGGATCTGTCTTATTGGTAACGTTGCTAGCCATTGTGTTTGATGATAAGATTTCTCAGACAGCTGAAAATGTGGCTGAAGATCAAAAAAAATCTCATAGGAGTGAGGCAGGAGAAGAGATTCGATTCTGAGTCTCCTGCTCCTGGGTTCTACGTGGAGAACCCGACTGCTGCTCGAGGTGGGTAATGCAGCCACAACTGCTCAGTCTTTTTCTCTTCACAAAAAGAAAATATGCCTTCTTTTCACACATCATGGAACTATACAAAATTTTATCATTTATTATGTCACAAAAAATCAGTATATATTAAAATGCAAAACTCATAAAGGCAAAATTCTCTGAACACAGTAATTTAAAGCTAGAAACTAAAACTAGCTTAAAACTAACATTTTAGAATAAAACTAAATACATCCTAGCCTTTCAAAAAATTGCATAAAAAGGAAATAAAATTAACCACTTAGTCATAAAATAGGAATGTAATATATTACATTTATGGGACAGTTGCAAACATATTTAGAGACTAATTAATAGACTTAAGGCACTATGGTTATTTCTAAAAGAATAAAAATAAGGTGAGTCTATATATCAAGATATTAGAAAAAAATGCAATCAGATTAAAAATAAAACAGAAAGAATGAAACACTAAAAAGAAAATTAGAAAATTACTTAGAGCACAAAAAACTGGTAAGAAATAGAACACTTGGTTCTTAAAATAGAAAATGAAATCGATAAACTTCTCACAGATCTAATGAAGACAAAAATAATATATACTTTGCGACTAACGAAAATAATATAACCACAAATACAAAGAAAATATTTTAAAATGGTAAGGGAATTATATATATGTTACTCTGGATTACCTATAAACATAAACTAGGAACTGTAAAACATAAGGAGGATACTATGTCACAAAAGCAAAGAACAGGGTTTGGATGCAAGCTATACTGTGTACTAGTTATAGATAAGTTACTCAACTGCTTTGAGCCACGTTTTCTTTGTCTGTAAAATAAGAATTTAAAATATCTTTAATAACAGTGTTTTCAGAAGTATTGCTTATGTCATTGTCATCTTTGTTGTAATTCTCTTTTCTTCCTCCTCATTATTAATATTCACTACCTTTGAGGAAAACTTGATATGTACCTGAACAAGTTGAAACTTAAAAGTTATTTTTCCAATCAATACTTTAATCCATCCATAAGAACCAGGTGCAATGCATACAATTTACCTTATTACTTATTTTTTCCCCAAATGCAAGTATTAGCAACATTCATTGCATCTGAGAATATAAAACCTTAATGACATATCCTCCAAGGGAAAAAAATCTTGCCCAACTTAGCTGACCTGCAAGGATTGATTGCACTTGATAATGAATGTAGTGCTCTTAGAGTTATATAATTGTCATTAAACAAATACATAGGCATCAAATTTAAAGAAAACCAAGAAGCAGAGCTAAACAACATCGATACTAAAAAAATGAAAAGTTAGGAGTTTTTTTCTCTCACTTATCAGTAAACCTGAAGGCTTAATATAAGCCTATAAGATTCTAAAAACAAGAAGGATGCTTTATTTGTATTAGTCCCTAAAAATCTTAGAATGAGGTAAAAATAAAAAATAAAAAACAGTAACACTGGAGCTCTCAGATTTATGTATGTCCTTAGGCTTTTTCTTACAGTTTCAATGTGGATTATTATTGTCAGAGTAAAGTGAAATGGGAAAGTAAAATGTAAAATTCAATTTGCAACCCCTAACATTTTCTTGTTTTAGACCTAAATAGCAGTTATTACCAACTTAAAATTTGTGTAACAGAATCTATCCAGGGAAAAAAAAACAAGCCATTTTGGCGCACAATTGCAAAATGCCAAAAAATTAATAACTTCATCTACTTATCTCCTTGTATTAAGATTTTGACCCAATTTGAATTCATTAATATAAATATTTAGAGCACAAGATAATAGAGATTAAATAAATACACAAATGAAATATAGTTTTCTACTCTCAAGAAACACACAGAAGATTTCAGCAGAAAAGAAAAAATCAGTTATAAAACTGTGTAATAGAAGTATATTGCACCTATATATCTATATACTATATCTCTATAACTATTCTATATAGGGTATCAGAGGATATTCTATATAAGATATCATAGGATAGATATATATTTAAAAATACTAGTAACTTATTGAGCATCAAAATATAGATTGCTAAGTGCTTCATTTATATTATTTCATATCCTCATTAAACTCTTGCATGTTAAGAATTATTATGCCCATTTTACAAACATAAAATTGAAGTTTATGGAGTTTAGATTGGTAAACAAATAAAGCCAAAATTAAGGTACATTTTTGTAACTTCGACACTCAGACCCTTTTGGCCACCCCACTGTTTTCGTTAAATTAAGATAATCCAAGAATTTGTCAAATCCTGAGGTGACAAAATATGTATATATACACTGTTCTAAGATTCTGGATCTTACCATGTCTTCGTTTCTTCATCTAAAAGTGGATTATAATTAAACTGTCCCCATTAATTTCAGGGGGTTGATGGGAAGATCAAATATAATATATGAGACAGTTATTGAAAAGTAGACACACAAAGTTAAGGCATTTGTAAAATGAGATGCAGGATTACAGTAATGAAGCTCTTCCTCAGCATTAGAAACTAGGCCAAGCAACCCAAGAACCAGGAGCTAGTTACAGGATGGGAAATGTATCTGACGCACATTTTACTTATTTAAAATATTTAAACATGACAACCTTTGTTAAACAACCTCAAGGTAAACAGCACCAAAACTGTGTTTTTGTATCTAATTACTGCTAGAGTAACAATTAAAACACAGACCAAGTAGAAAACTGTGTGACTTTTTTCCTCAGAATTCAGTCAGCAAAGACTAGAAATTTGCATAAATGCAGGCCCCCAAAGCAACATTTTGCCTCTGCAGCACATTCCTGAAGCCCAAAAGAAACGAATAATTGTCTCGACTCTCCATTGCATGTTGTCTATATAGCCACCGTCGTCCTTTAAACGTGCAGAAAAAATAGTGCCAGTTGTTAGCAGAGAAAATCATCTAAGACATTTGTAATTACTCTGTTGTCTCTGTTCCTACCATAACCCTCTCCATACTGGCTTAAGTTTCATGAACGTACTCCCCTTGGAATTCTGTCCTTTCGGCAAATACTTTTTTCCAAGTTTTGTTTTAGGCTTTCCTAACATATTTTCAGGTCTCTCAGGTAACATAAATTCAGGTTTCTCAAAATGGCTGCAGAGGGACTAAAGTTATTCCTTCCAAGGGGGAAGTGCATTCTGTCAAAACAAATCATACATCAGGAAGTAGATAAATAAGAAAAGTTAGATAGTAAAATATTCCACTGATTGGCAAAATAATCCTCATTCAGCTCTATTAATTTATTATTTTAAAAATCAGCACCACATTTACGTATGTACAATATTACATGTAATTCTGTCTCAGGAAGATTAGGTCCATGTTTAGTTGTGAATGAATGACCACGGAGAAGGGTTTTTAAATTAAACGTATTCTATAATTATAGATAAATTTTCCATTGTATCTCACAAGAACACAGATACATACACTCATACCATGATAGCACTGCATTTATGTATATTTGAGTACATAGGGAATGGTAGCAAATTTATTTAACACAGAGGACAATAAACAAATTTCTTCATATTGATGCTTCAATTCAGAATGCGCAATACGGTTGACATCTGGCCTCAGGCTCTGACCAGAAATGTTACCATAAAGAAGTGTTGTTGGAGTCTGACTTTCCTTGATGAAATGTTAGACACTATAGCCAAGTGCAGCTTCATATATTAATAGATGCTAATGGTTGTAATTTAGACCAAGCCACTTTGATACAATTTGGGAAATTTAGTTCTGCTAAACAAATGATACAACTTTATTGAAAGACACAAAAGATGTCAGCATATATCATGTTCTTATATAGGATTACTTAATATAATTAAAATGCCTGTCATCCCAATTTAATATATAAAGTTAATGCAATTTTAATTAGAATTGCAAAAAATGTTGGAGAAAATCATTCTAAAATTCACTAGAAGAATAACAGTCTGGTAATTGCAGAGATATTCTGTAAAAGTTGGCTAATAAGAAGGTTTTGTCTATTCAGATATTAAATCTTACTTAAACAGTATCTTAATTAAACTAGTATGGTAAAAGAGTATATCAGTGGAACAAAGATTAAAAATAGATTCGAATATGTATTAGAACTCAGTATATGATAAACATAACATTCTACTTTAGAGTGCAAAAGATAATCAATAAATGTTTTAGATATATATGATTATCTATTTGTTAGTACATAAAGTTAGAGACCCTCTTCACATTATATTCAAAATAAATTTCAAGTAGCTTAGCAGTCTAAATGTACATAAGACAATAAAGATTTTCAAAAAAATTTTGAAGTTATTTTTATAACCTTGATGGTACAGAAGATCTTCTGAAACATAATTTAAAAATCAGAAGCCAAAAAGAAATAAAATTTACATATTTGAATATAAGAAAGTTAAAATTTTCAAACAAAAGGCAGCAAAAAACAAGCCAAAATACAAACAATAAATTGGAGGAAAATACTTATCAAAGTTATAGTAGCCAAAAGGTTCTTAAATATGAAGAGTTCTGCAAACTAAAAAGTAAAGAACATATTAGAAAATGGTAATTTAAAAAAGCAAAGAACATGAAAAGAAATTTGGTAGTAAGGAAATTGCAAATCCCAACCTCAGTTATAAGGAAGATACATAAATTAAAATATGAAGACTTTTTCATAAAACAGCAATATTAAAAGCATGTTAATACTATCTAGTCTTCTGAGAAATGTGTAGAAATAACAACTTTCACAGAATTTTGTTGGGAATATGTATTGTTAAAGCTTTATTGAAGGGCAATCTATGAAATATTTTAATATTTAAAATAAGCATATTCTTTCGGCTGGGTGCAGTAGCTCACGCCTATAATCCCAGCACTTTAGGAGGTCGAGGCGGAAGGATCACAAGGTCAGGAGATCGAGACCATCCTGGCTAACACGGTGAAACCCTGTCTCTACTAAAAATACAAAAAATTAGCCGGGCATGGTGGTGCACCTGTAGTCCCAGCTACTCGGGAGGCTGAGGCAGAAGAATGGCATGAACTGGGAAGGCAGAGCTTACAGTGAGTTGAGATCATGCCACTGCACTCCAGCCTGGGTGACAGAGCAAGACTCTGTCTCAAAAAAATAAAATAAATAAAAATAAATAAATAAATAAGCGTATTCTTTCATCTTACAATTTCACTCTTACAAATTTGTTTTACTGAAATATTTGCCTATGAGTACAGAGCTGTAAGTCTAAGGATGTCCAACACAATACTGTTTCTAATAACAAAGTATTATAAATAATACAAATGCTTATTAATAGATAAATGGTTGAGCAAATTACAGTTTGTCCATATTATAAAATAATAGGTGTCAGTCGCTAAAAGATGGCAGAACTACTGAGTTAGACAGAAGCTCACTATATATTTAAAAGAAGTGAAAAGTTGTAAAGCAGCATATACAGTGTGGTCTCTTTTTTTTTTTTTTTTTTGCTGCACGTGCATTTAGCAAAGAACTAAGATATATAACTGTTAAATACACATATGATATACACACACATCAGAAAGAATTTGGCAATAAGTTAACACTAGCAATGTCTGGAGCTTGGGTTATTCGATTTTTTTTTCCCCCCTTTTCTTTACTCTTTATCCAGAAGCAGGGGCTATAATTGTCACGGGACCCTTGGGATGTCCATTTGCCAGCCAGAAACCTCTATGACAGGCAGAGCCTTCTGCCTGAGTATTGCTCGCACCCACAGGGCTCGTTCCGTCCACTTGGCCTGGCAGGCTGCGCTTGGCTCACGCTACTGGTGTGGATCTCACACCTGCCAAGGGGGAGCCAGGCACAGAGTGGCAAAGATTGTATGAGCGAATGAGCATGGGGTCCGGCCACTGTGCACAGCCAGGCATGCTAGCTGCTGCGGCAAGGCAGACAGCTCCAGGCACCAGCACATGTGCCAGCTCCATGCAAGGCTGTGGCTGGACCAAATGTACCACACACAGCTTCAGCTACAGGCACCTGCATCTGGATAAGGGGAACACAGTGGCACTGGGAAGCTTGGAGACACCAGGAACCAAAGAGCCCCAAAAAGGGTGTCACAGCCTTGGCTTGGGGAGCCCCTAGGTCTGGGATCCCTGAAGGGCTGCAGCTCTTCTCTCCTTCTCATCACCCATAACGTGGTAAGCGGGGGAGGGGGTGTTTCAGCCCTGTTTGTGTTGCAGCTCTTTTAGTCCCACCATTTGGCAGGTCCCAAGTTCTTGTCCACATCCAGGAAGAATGAGGTACATGGATAATTTGAGGGTGACCAAGGCGGAGAGGAGACAGAACAGCTTCATCAAGAGACAGAAGAGCTGAAGTGGGTAGCTCCTTTCTGCAGGCAGGTTGTCCTGAGAAGTATCCAGCTGTCAATGAAGAGGGATCCACAGTGGGTGGCTCCTTTCCGCAGGCAGGTTGTCCTGACAAGGCAACGGCAACCGAATTGGGTAGTTCTTTCTCACAGCTCGTCTCCGAGGTCTCTGTGAGTCTGGCTGAGTCTGGCTGATTCTGGGGTTTTCATGGGCTTCAGACGGGAGGAAGTGTGTGCAGATTGGTCCATGGGCAGCCATGAGTGGGTCCGGAAAAAGCACCGTAAGTTCTCACTGTAAGCCATGGACTCTAGGCAGAACTGACAGCCTGGCCCCCATGCTTCAGGCCGTTCTTGGATTGAAGGTGAGGCTTCACCGGGAACCTGCCCCTTTCTGCCCAGGAGACTGTCTGCTTCCTGCCACCATTGATCATGTCGTCCACAGAGCCTGCAGGCCCACATCGAGCCGCCTCAGCGCTCCCTCAGCCTCCCTCCCATGCTCATGGGCACCCAAAGTCCAGACGGGGGCTGAGGGGGCAGAGGGCTGGCCTGTCAGCCCTGCCCTAACTGCACACACATCCAGCTGGGTCGCGACAGTGCCCAGGCTCAGCCTCAACTTTGCTCTAAAATCAGAGTGGGCACTGGGAGCAGGGAGAGGCCAGACAGTGGGGGCAGGCACTTCTGAGCCTGTGGGGGCCAGGGCTGGAGAGGGACACTTCCCAGCCCCTGAAAGCACAGGGAAACCCAGGTCACTGCTGGGTGGCTGCACAGTTGCACCCAGAAGGGGGAAGCCCCCACCCCTCCAACTCTGAAAAGGGCTGGGCTCCTGCCTGCTCCTGACTCCAGCTGGCTCTGTGGAGTGCGCAGTCCCAGCTGTGCCTACCCCACTGCAGCTAGCGTCTTCTCAGTGGCCGCTCCATACAAGCTGCAGCTGCCCTCATAATGTAACATGAAAGTATCAATATTTATCCTTTTAACTTACTAAAGGGAAGCAAATACATTAGTATTTGCTAAAAGCTTTCAAAATTCTTGGGGTGGGGGTGGTATATGAAAGCACAAAGCAGTTAGTTGCAATAAATTCTGATGTATTAGAGAAACATTTACTAGGAAAAGAAGCTTAGAATAACTGGAATTCATCGAGTTACCACTCTTTTTTTTTGAAAAGACCAAACAGTTTTGGAATAACTCCACATAGATGAAACAATGTAAACTGCCATGGCTAAAGCCAGAACCCTTGTAATGTCTGTTAAAGTGACAGGTAATTTGAAAGCTGAATGAACCAGTGCCCATTCACTGATGTAGGTAACAATACAGGACTCTCCATGTGTCCACATGTCTTCACTGATGATTAGGAGGTACAACATGGAGAAGAGTGTTCCAACCCCTAAGGTTTTATCTGGGTGCTAACAGTTGTCTATTAAAATCATTAGGGAAATTTTTAAACAAAATAAAATTGCCTAAATATATAATTGAGAAGTCTCAGTGCTAGCAAATATCAGAAAAGAGAGTAAAGCTATCAGTATTAGGCCCCTCCAATGTGTGGGAAACAGTGCAGGTGACATAGACTGTTAAATCAAGTTTAGCCTAAAGCTCCCTCCTTACCTATCTTAAATTCGGACCAAAGGTTTTTCTGTACATTATGACCTATAACAAGTGGAGCTGTAAACAGACCATAGCCTACACTTCTACCAGTCACTGAGTTTTGGCCAATTAAATGTAGCCAACTCTCTGAACTGAAAGTCTCCTCTACTCCTTCAAGTGATTCTCCTGCCTCAGCCTCCCATGTAGCTAGGCTTATAGGCCTGTGCCCCTATGACTGGCTTGTGTGTATGCGTGTGTGTGTGTGTGTGTGTGTGTGTGTGTGTGTGTATGTGTGTATTTTTAGTAGAGATGGGGTTTCACCATGTTGGCCAGGCTGGTCTTGAACTCCTGACCTCAAATAAGGCAAAGAGCGAGCTGTAACCAATCCAGTTGTTTCTGTACCTCACTTCCGTTTTATATATGTCACTTTCCTTCTTCTGTCCGTAAATCTTCTTCCACCAATTGACTGCAATGGAGTCTACCCTAGCTGGGAAGGCTGCCCACTTCGCAAATAGTTCATTGCTCAATTAAACTCCTTTAAATTTAATTCAGCTAAAGTTTTACTTTTGTCAATATTTATCTTTTCATTTGACCCTTTTTAAAGATGCACTCACGGGTGACTCAGAGAGGTTAAAGGGTTTTGTTTTGTGGGTTTTGGTTGTTGTTTGACATAGGTTCGCTAAGTCACTAAATGGAGTATATTGAATTTCCACTGACTATTGACTCTTTTATCCAGCTGACTCACTAATTTCTTAGAGTATTACTTTGCTTTTCTTGGAATTGCTTTTTCTATAGTGTCACCTACATATAATGCTAAATTTTCTACTGTTGTATTAAAAAGTTATACTGCTTATGCTATTATGTCTTGCATTAGTTAGAATCTTCAAAACAGTAAGAGTACAAGCCCGGATCAAATTACGTTTTCTGATTTTGTTATTCATGCTTTAAAAGTTGTACTGTTATTGTTTACTGTTGCATTCAAGTAAATAGCCCTTATCAGAGGAAGAAAGTTCCCTTTACTCCTATTTTACAATAAATTAAAAAAATCAGAAATGGCTGCCAACTTTCATCAAATGTTTTATCTTTATAATCCATATGTAATCATGAAATTTTTGGTATTATTTATACTTTAAAATGAACTTGGTGACTTTATTTTCTCTTGCATTAATCTCACCTCATAATGATACTTAATTTCCCTCTAGTGTCTTTTGATTCATTTTATTGTTCCTTTTCTTATTTTCTTCAGTTTAAGACAATTTTATTTTCGATTTTTATTTCTGATAATAAAAGCATTACATCTGCAATTTCCTCTGAATGTACTTTTAGCCGTACCCATAAGTTTCTTTTTTAAAATCTTTTCAATTTTATTTTATTTTAGATTCAGGAGGTACATGTGCAGGTTTGTTACTTAAGTATATTGCATAAGTTTCTAGATGAAATGTTCTATTTTTTACTGATTTCAGAGAAATCTATGATTTCAGCTTTTGTTTCTTTTTTTATATAGGGTCGATTTTAAAAAGAAGTGTCATTTCATTTTCAATGGCTAAGCCTTTTTGTTTCTTTGGGGCTCTTCATTATTTTGTTTTGTTTTCTTCTGTGAGTTTTTCCTTTGACCTTGAAATCTAATTAACCAGATAGTAATAGTCCCTCCTCTTCTTTCAATTAGTTTGCTATTTCCTGATATGTTACTCACCTACAGTTTTGTTTAAAAATAATCTGTCATTGGTTTTAGGTATATTTATTTCTAAGCAGTGTATAGCTGAAATTTATTTTTAGACTAATTTGAGAGCCTATCTTTTCATATGATACTCATCCCACTCATATTAATTTTCACAACATATATTATGGTTTTATTTTTCTCCTACTATACTTACTTTTATATGTTTGGTTTTGGTCCTTTCTTTTTTCTGCTTCCTTGCTTTTGTTATATTCTTCTTAAATATTACCTTCATTCTTCATAATAATGTAGGAATCCCACCACATATCTCAATCAACTGTAGACCATCTTTCCTTTTTTTAAATAATCATATTTAAACCAGTGGTCTTCAAAAATCAAATAAGACCACACTCCTCTATCAACTGTTTACTATTATTTTACTCCCTTTACAATCCAATGTTTGTTTCACTAAAATAATGTAGAACTGGAGTCTCTGTGTTAACTTCCGAGAGCTACTTGAAGCAAACCTTGTAGTCATAAATATTTATTTATTTATTTTTGAGATGGAGACTTGCTTTGTCACCTGAGTGGAGTGCAGTAGCAGTATCTTGGCTCACTGCAGCTTCAGCCTCCTGGGTTCAAGCGATTCTCCTGCCTTAGCCTCCTGAGTGGCTGGGGCTACAGGTGTGTACCCTGACAACTGGCACTTTTTTTTTTTTTGTATTTTCACTAGAGGTGGGTTTCACTATGTTGGCCCGGCTGGTCTTGAACCCCTGACCTAAAGTAATCTGCCCACCCCAGCCTCCCAAAGCGCTGGGATTACAGGCATGAACCACCATGCCTGGCCACCATACATATTTCAAAAAATAAAATGCAATTTCTGTAATTTCCCTCAAGTTTATCAATGTTGAAGTAGAGCTTTTCATACCATATTTATTCATTATTGTCCCAACAATAATCCAGGTGATTGTACAGAAGAATCTTTCAATTTCATTTTAAAGTTTTCAATCCATCAGTTGTTTTCTTTCAAACATTGTTTGCCTTCCATGTTTTATGAAGTTGAATATTTACCCTTGCCTATCCAGAGAGAAGCATTATAAACAATATTTACAAATGAGTGTCCTATCCTCCAAGTTGTAAGTTCTAAAAAATGAAAATTCATTTGAAATATCCTGTTTGAGAATGAATATATGGCAAATAACAATGTAATTTTAAAGCAATCTTTAATGAGTATTTGATGGTCAGGTAATGTATTATTTTAATCAGTGTAGCAGGATCTTTCTATTTTTTCCTGTTTGTAATTTCATAAGTGAAAGGTGAGCTGTTCTAAAGTTCAAATATATTTTTGCAAAGGCATGAAATTCTAATACTCATTTTGTCAGAATCATTATTATTGGTTGTCCATTTCAGTGATAAGAAATAAATTATAGCCTATCATTTCTAGTTTTAACCACCTAATTGGATAGGTTTAAAAGTGTGTTTAGAGAAAACAAAGAAGAAAAGAAAAACTGGATGAAGACTACACAATGTGCAACTTACTAAGTGCAAGTCAGAGGAAGGAAGCCTCTGTTAATGAATTGTACCAAGGAATGACTTGGATTCAGAGAGCAATGGTAGAGATGCCTCAAAAGCCTACTCTTGTTCAAACTCCTTACAGGCTATTTCTAATGCATTAAAAGCATCTGTTACCACATGTCCTACCAAACATGCCAATAAATGAGACAAGAAAACGTCCTAAACTTTATGCATTGCATGCCAAGTGAAAAGCAAATCATACTCAATCTTGCAAAATGCAAAGCCAACAAAATGAATGAAATATTATTTATATGTACTTTGGTGTAAAAGTTTCCAACAGATAAAAAATAACTGTTTTTCGTCTGTGGTTCTGAACTGTGAATAAGATTATAAAATAAAGAGTTTAAAGCTAGTAATTTTATTACTGTAAAAAATCCAGCTTATTTAAATATTAATCTTTTCAAATGAGGAAGGCAAGCATTCCATTAACAGATGTTATTTGAAGACTGTGCTCAAACTACAGAGAATATCCCTTGGAAATTATTCCTAGTCAGAGACTTGTGCCCCAGAAATAAAGGCTAGCATGTGCTCCTTACTGCATTTCAAACAATATATCCTAGCAAAAAAAAAAAAAAAAAAATCATACAAGCATCTGGTAAGGATAAAAAAAATAGAAATCAACTTTATAAAAATTTGAACTTAATTTCAAGAAAATTTTATATGGTTCAAGCAAGGCATTTTGAGCTTTATCTCATTGCCAACTGGCAACAGTATTGCTTGTTTTTTTGTGCTGTCCTCCAACCCAGTGGCAACTGGAAAGTCACCCTTTGAGGGATTCACAGCACAGTAGAGTAGAAAAGTCCTCCGGTGAGCTCTACTCAGATTCATAATTGTTTGACCTTGGCAATGTCATTTAATCACTCTGAGTTCCAGTTCTTAAATATCTAATATAGAAATAGAGGGGAAAATCATTTGAAATATTTTGCTTGAAGGATGAATACATGGCAAATAAGAATGCAAGTTTAAAGCAATCCTCCATGATTATCTGATGTTCAGATGATGCATTAATTCCACTGGAATATTATGATCTATTTTTTTCTTCTTTATTGTTAGATATGTGAAAGAACTTTTGTCAAAAAAAATAAAACTTTTTACAGTGGCATACAATTGGAATACTAATTTCATGAGAGATTTAGTCTTTACAGGTGTTAGTCTAATTGATGTGAAGGACTTTGGGGGTTCACTGTTCTTTCTCCAGGAAAATGGAAGAACCATGGGGTCCAGCTAGTATTGTCCTGAGATATATTAGAATTTTTTTTTTTTTTTTTTTTTTTTGGAGACGGAGTCTTGCTCTGTCACCCAGGCTCCCAGGCTAGAGTGCAGTGGTGCAATTTCGGCTCACTGCAAGCTCCACCTCCCAGGTTCACACCATTCTCCTGCCTCAGCCTCCCAAGTAGCTGGGAACACAGGCGCCTGCCACCACGCCTGGCTAATTTTTTTGTATTTTCAGTAGAGATGGGGTTTCACCATGTTAGCCGGAATGGTCTCTCTCCTGACCTCGTGATCTGCCTGCCTCAGCCTCCAAAGTGCTGGGATTACAGGCTTGAGCCACAGCACCTGGCCTAGATGTTCTTGGTTGTAGGCATAGAGCTGGAAATGATTATCCAAAGCAAAATCTTCCAGAGTTTTCAGATCCTATGTCAGCATAGAGCCTAATTGCCAAATAGAAATAGGGTCAATGAGAATGATAAGCCAATGTGAAGTAACAGGAGAAATAAGAGTCAAAGGATGCCAAGGAGAAAGAAGTCGAGGCTGGACAGAATTCCTTTTTTCTCTAGCATAAGAACTGAGAGTAGTTTTTCAGGAAAACTTCAGAGTCTAGGCTTGAGCAAGTAGGGAAACAATGAATAAAAAGACATTAATATCTTTTCTGAGCCTCCTCACGTTCTGTACCCTGTGCTTCCCCTTTGCTGAGACTCTAGTTTCTGGGCGATCCTGTGGTAACCTTTTGCCCTTACAGTGCATGGAGGAGTAATGTACTCCCACTTCCCAGCTATATCAGAAATACCATTTCTGCTATCCTTGATAATTCTTTTTCTGATTATCCATTCATTTTCCTGAGTTTCCTGCTATTATCATTGAGATTCTACGTCTATTGAAGCATCTGTATTTGAATTAAGGTAAAATTCTGGGCCATATGCCAAAATCTCAACCTCAATGCACCAGTCACTAGATAAATAATAACAGAAGGCACTCTTTTGATATGATATTTTCTTTTTTTGTCCCTCACAAAATACAGAGGTCAGTTTGTAATATTGGAATTTCTATTTCTTCCTATAATCTTGTCCCTGTGGCTTTGTCTGGTGTTTCAGCCAATGGCCAGCAGTCAGACAATCTTTTGACCTAATCTGTCTAGAATACTTGGCCAGCCTGAGTGATGTTATTTCTATCAGGTTGAACTCTTACAAATGTGTTCAGATTGAAACAGCAGATAGAAGATGGAAATGGGAAACTTACCACTCACCCCTTGAAATAGCACTATTTCTTTTAAAATGGCACTTGTGTTTCACACTGCTATAAAGAATACCTGAGACTATGTAATTTAGAAACAAAGGAGGTTTAATTGATTCACAGTTCCACATGGCTGGAGAGGCTTCAGGAAACTTACAATCATGGCAGAAGGTGAAGGGAAAGCAAAGCACATCTTACATGGCGGCAGGTGAGAGGTGAGAGAGAAGGAAAAACTCCCACTTTTAAAACCATCAGATCTCATGACAACTCCCTCGCTATCATGAAACCACCCCCACCCATGATCCAGTCACCTTCCACCAAGTCCCTCTTTTGACATGTGGGTATTACAGTTCACAGTGAGATTTTGATGGGGATACAGAGCCAAACCATATCAGCTACAAACCAACCAGCCCACCCAAATACTAGCTTTAGCAATTTACATAGATTATCTCTAGAAAATTAGTGAAGACCTGCAAACCCCAAAATGATCATCATCATAAAAACTTTGGCTGGGCCTGATGAGGCTATTGCCTTTGTTAACTTTGATTAAGCTAAAAAGAAACATGCTTATCTTGAGTTATGATAACCCCCACCCACCCATCATGCATATTTGGCTTCTGAATATGTTTACTTCTAAGTATGTGTAGAGTTAACTATCTTAAAGCAGGCTTCTCACTTCAGCTTTTTCTTGCTTTTTTTGTGAATAAAAAAGGTTTCAAAATAAAAAGTTAGGTGCATAGAGCATGGGTTTAAATACCATTTCTGTCATTTTCTATTTGTACACCTGAAGCAAATTACTTACTCTTAGCTTCCCTATGCATAAAATGGAAGAAAAGCATAGTGCCTACCTCAAAATGTTATCCCTCTGCCTGGAATTTTCTTTTCCCTGATATCCACAACGATAATCTCTTACCTTCTTCAGGTTTTTGTTGAAATGTTACCTTATGAGAGGCTTTTGATTGATTATACCACTTAAAATTACTTTTCCAAGCACTTCAGAACTCTCCCTCTTTATTTTTCTCTTTAGCAGTCACACTATATATTTCCTTTATTTGTTTTTTGTTTTTCTTTCTCCCCATCTCCCACCCCCACTAGAATGTAGGTGGGATTTCATCTGTCTGTTCACTGCCACATCTTCAACACTGGATTATGCCTAACACATGGTCTCAATAAAGAGAAGTACTTAACATACTATGTAGCACAGTGAATCAAATAGAAACTATTGATAATTTTAAAATTATTTCATCAAGTGAGACTACATGTAGAAATAAAATGTTTCTATAGAATCCAATTATATAGCATAAACAGAGAAAAACAAATGCCTATAATAACCAGTAACAACTTTAAAAACAAACTTGTACAGTTTTCATTACATAAAACTAGCTCTACAAATATTACCATGCATTTATTATTCATTCATTCATTTATTCAAAGAGTATGTTGTGCCTACTCTGTGTACAGCACAATATCTTTCTTTCTTAAAAATTTGTTGAAGTAGCATTCTTTGATCTTTACATGGCTTATATAAAACAGCAGTTCTATTTTGGCTTCATTTTCTGTTCTGACTATCTACAACAGAGATCAGCAATCTATTAAAAGGATGTATCAAGGCACTTCATTTTCTGGGGAGGAGGGAGTGCTGATCAGTTACAAGTACTGACATAGCTTGAGAGAAAGACTGCAATAATGTAAACTCCACAAGGATTTTTCTCTGTTTGTTCTCAGAAGTATCCCCAGGACTTAGATTAGTCTCTGGAATGTGATAAACACTCAAAAATTTCTTAATATATTAATGGCTGAAGGCACAGTGGTGCATGCCTGCCAGCTCCTCTGAAGGCTGTTAGCATCACTTTACAGCTAAGAGAAAAGATCTGTGGTACAATCCATCAACTCACCTGAGCAATAGTTTTAGTATGCATCCACACGTTTTCAACTCCTGGTCTTTGCTACCCTGAGTTCACTAGATAAGCAATTATACATCCCAAAACATCATATTGTCAGTCTCCAGAATCTTGATGTGGTGGAAAATGTATATAGGCTTTGTAGTTAGGCAGACCTGGATTTGAATCCTGGCTCCATCACTTATTTGGCTACCAGCAAAACTTCAAATTTCTCTGAGACTAAGTTTCTTCCTTTATAAGTTGAGGATTATAATGCCTAACTCAAAGAGTTGTAGGTATTAAATAATGGTATGAAAACTGACTTAAATTTAATGGAGCAGACATTGTTGAATGCTATAGCAGTATTTCAGAAAAGATATATAAATATGAGCATATCCTCAGGAGAGTATAATGACAGCACGGAATTGTTAGTATTAGACATTATTATTACAAATATTATCTGAACACTGCATCTAGAAAAAATTAACCAGAGTGTTATCTTAAAATGTAAACCCTCTCTACAGTTAAAATTAAAATCTGGTGGGTTTTTTTGCACTTACTTGAAGTTCATCTATTCCTTACAAAAGCAGAAAAGCAGTTTAGAAAAGTAACTTTAATTCAGTTCAAAGAATATGAGAATCTTAAAATTAACCTAAATGTAGGGGTGGGAAGAGACAGTTTCTAAAATAAGACATGTTTACCTCATTTTTTATTACAGATTGTACATCTCTGTATGAATACATAATAGATCTTAAAATATCAAACAGTAATATGGGTCATGTCTGAGTATGTGGCATATTGGAAATAAACTGGTTAATGAGTCAACCCAGGTTCTCAGACAGCAAACATACATGAAACAAAACCTCTGAGCTCTGATTTAAACCCCTCCAAATAGGAATCTGGGTCCCCTTACTTGCCAGTGAAAGATAAAACCAATGCATGTAAATATTTTGTGTAGAGCCTGCATATGAATGACAAAGAAGTCAACTCAAGGACATGAATGTTCACGGGGTATGATGATTCTAGACCTCATGATTCAGTTCACATTTGAAACAGGCTGAGAAACCACACTAGTTGTCAGCTATATCTTAGAGGAGAATAAAGATCTCTCTTTCTCACAAAAATCAGAAGTGATATATATTGATCATTCAGAAAGCTACAGATATAATGACTCTTGTCTTTTTTTGAAGTTCCTTGAGATAATTTTTGTGAAGTCACTTAATCCCAATTTTTTTCATAGAAGGAATACAACATTTTGACAGAAAAAAATATTTTACTTAAATAGCATAATAGTAATTGCTGACAATTCATCTCTGAACTGAGTACCTGCATTCACACAGATCATTTCTTTCAAGCCTCACAACAACCTTGTGAGAAATACTCCGTTTAAAGATGGGGCAACTGAGGTTACTGAGATATTTACATAGAAGTGACAATTAGGATTCACTCCCACATGTCTTTCTCCATATCGTGCTTCCACTTATGGATCATTCTAGCATTATATCCCCCCTCCAACTAAAAAAATTCAAAAAATTATTGCTTGAGGACAGTGTTACTTTCAAGTGTTGCTTTAATCAACTTAAAATAGTTTTCTAATACATCAAGAGGGATGTCTTCATGAAGTAAAAATTTAAAGAAAACAACTATGTGAAGAATTTCTATAAAGTGGCCACTGATGTCCAATATCTTCCAGGTTGAATGAAGGCTATAGCATCTGCCTGGACAATGTACAATTAAATTAGACACCACATGTGGTTAGAAAACAAAATTATGGTCCAGTGTGTTCTGTAAGTTCAAACATCAGAGCTTTCCAATGATACAATTTTTAAAATACCTTTTTTTCTCAGTGTACCTGGAACTCCTGGAGATTACATGAAATTTGACAGTATTTGTTACTTCCATAAAATTACTGTAAAAAATAAGAATAGGTATATATTTACATAACTTTTTCCCCTTTTGTCTGCTTTGTCATTCTTTTAAAATCACTTCTAAAGAGATTTTAAATTACATAGTCATTTTAGATTCTAGTAAGTAGTCAGACGTTGTTTATCCTAAATTTTTGGAATTGCTGCTTTGCCTCCAGTCAGCTTTTGGTTTATTCACACAAAGGACCTTAGTAAGAGGAATTTTTCTTCCTAGTAATTGGTCCTACTCCCCCTCCAACTTTAGAGACATTCAGTAACCACTGCCAAAGGCCCAAATTCATTTCTAAACAAGTTCTACCCAAATGTCATAATTCCCCAAAGTTTGCTGTCTCTCAAAATTCACCCATGATATCTTATATCCAGTTTAGGCAGTTGATCAGTACAGGCCTGCCTGTACTGATTTGGATTTCAGCATTTTCAGGCCAAATGCTGAAAGTTATATCCAAATGTGAGGCAATATAGCATAGTTATTATGAACAAGGTCTCAGGCTTTCATTTCTTTTCCCACCATTCCCTAGTTGTATAAGCTTAAGTAGGTTACTTGGCATTTCTGAGCCATGGTTTCCTCATCTGTACAAGGAGGATATTAATAACACCTATCTCATAGTTATTATATATATTAAATAAGTCATGTACATAATAAAGTCCTAAGCATGGTTTCTGCAAAACAGTACTATATTAGTGTTAACCATGATGGTGGGGACAATGTTTGAATTAGCACAAGAAACAAGTTACATAAGAGAAAGTTCAAAAATGGAAAAAAAAAGTACAAATTTGTGGGCCTCCTCATCACCTTACTCTCTCATTTTATCGATACACTATAAGCTCCTTGGTATATATCACTTCTTATTTGACTTTGTATCTTCAATATCTAGCACAATGTCTGCAACTTGGTAAGACTCATATTAAATTTTGGTTGAATGAATGAATTTCCATAGATATTCTCTAATTCACATTGGCAGTCCTTAGTAATTCACAACATAAGAACTATACCTTTGTGAATTCTCTCCTTTGGAAGATGGAGAGAACACCACCTGGGGGAGAGACTAACAAAGGGGAGAAGCAGTTGAATCCGGATTCCATAGCAAAATCGTGCTATAGATCCCAAATTCAAATATGCTCTGTAACTTATTCAATGTGCACTTTCCGAGACAGTTCCACAAAAGATCATAAATTATAACCCTATTGTAGATTAATTCTCAAACCCTGGGTTGCATTTTCCCCTTTAAACCTAGCAAGGATGAAAAGAATTGCTGAATTCTTCTGGAGAAGTCAATGTTAATATAATTTTTAATCACTTCTTATAGCATGCTCAATTCAAAACACAATGAAGTAATCCAAACAAATGCACATGACTCAAAAGCAACACAAATACTTCTTTAGTTACCCACTGTACCATGTAATACTATGTTATGCTTACCACAAAACTGAAATATAAGTCACATCTATGTAAAGACAAAACTAGAATATCTACTTGTGGCACGATGATAATTCTGCAACAAAATGAATGATCTTGCCAAAATATCATTTCAGCCAGTGACCAGAGAGTGAGGTTTTCTGTGGAGGAAAATTTTATAATATGAGTAGCAACTAACAGATACTTCCAGCTATAAGGTTTATTCAACACATCCCACAATTACTGCTCTGCTTTGTGAACTTTTATAACCACACTCTGTTATAGACACCCTCAATCTTTTAACTAATAAATGTTTAGAAGCAAACAGCAAACATATGGCCTTTCTCTCTCAGAAAGTATAGAAGTACTACTGCCAGAAGTCATATTTACCTATGTTGATTTGTTTAATCCTCATTTTTCATTCTTGATTGGATCATTCCTTTTAGCATACAAATTCACCAAGAGGAATGTATAAAGTTCTAAATACAGCAACTAAAACCTAGTTAGTACCATAAAGTAGGTACTAGTATTATTCCTATTTTATAAATGAGGAAACTAAGAGAAAAAGGATTTTTAAAAAAATTACACAACTTTTTCCAGTTAGTAATAGGTGGAGCTGGTTTGTGTTCTTAACTATTACATTATATTGCCTCTCAACTTCATGACATATAGTTTGGGGTCTTTAGGGAATAGGCAGAGGGAACAGGGGTCCAATTATCCAAGAAATTCTTGATCCCCTAATTTCATTTTTCTTTCACCAGTATTTCTTAATTGCCTCTAATTAATATTACCTTGCCAAAACTAAATATATCTTTATGAAGAACTTGGAGGATCTAAATAGCCTTCATGGGTATAATAGCAGTGCAGTAGCAGTGATACTATAAGATATAAAAAGAGACAGACTCCTTTGGGATATGGCAACTGATTAGATTTTATTGACACTGGTGAGAAGATACTTATGAAAATAAGTGCCTCTTTATTGCTGGATTTTATATTCCAAGTTTCTGCTTCATCAGCCTATCTGATTCACTGTCACTAAAGCAATATATCAAGCATGGGACTTTGACTCTTAACCTTATTTTACTCATTTAAAAATACAAAGGAAAATGCATGTCAATTTCATAGAGTTGTTGTGAGGATTAAACACGGCATCAGAGAGATTTGAGCAGGGGAGTGGCATAAAAAAGTCTTTGTATTTTAAAAGCTCACGATGGGCTTCCACATAGAAAATGTTTTAGAGAGGGATAATATAGGAAATGAAGTCAGATTTGGAAATACATGGTTTCAATAAAAGATGCTGCTGATTTTGCAGTACAGTAGTGGTGATTAAGCTGGGGGAAAATGAATGGATATTCAGCTGTACATTTGGATGTAAAACCAATGACATTTAGAGATAAACTGAGTACAAAGAGTTAGGGATAGGGAAGAGAAAGGAAGAACTCTCTGTTTTTGACATAAGCATCTGAGTAAATGGAGGTACCATTCACTAACATGGACAAAACTTAAAGATGAGCAGCTCTCTATGAGCAGAAGCAAAGCAGGGGCACACAGAGTGGTATAATGAACACTGGAGAGTCAGAAGTGAGGCAGATGGGAGGGGAGAAATGAAAAATTACCTATTGGGTACGACATACACTATTCCAGTGACGGGTATACTAAAAGCCCACACTTTACCACTCTACAATTCATCCGTGTAACCAAAATCACTTTTACCCCTAAATCTATTGAAATTGGAAAAAAAAATAAGTTGGGTTAAAAAAGGAATGCAATTGGAGACACATTAGCTTTGAGACAACCAAGAGGTGATGTCAAGTAAGACAATACATGAATGGGTTTGAAGAGCAAAAGAGATCTATATGTCAGCTAGATGTATACGTTTGAGAATTATTGGCATATTCATAGCACTGAAAACTATAAAAATAAATAAGGTATCCAAAGTCACAGCTTGAAATGAGAAAACAGGATGAAGCCCTGGGAACTTCAAACTTAGTTGTTGTTTCAAAAGTTGCTAATATTTATTCAGAATTTACTTGGTACTAGGCACTACACTAAGTGTTTTTACATAGATTATCTTAATTCTTGCAACATCCAATTTTCCGTTTTAGTGAAAACTAGGTTAAAAATGGGTTAATTAATCTGCTTAAGATCACATGGCTAGTAAATGGAAGAAAAGGACTTTGCTCTCTGACAAACGACCTAGTCTAATAGAGTGGGAGTTGACAAAGGATTAAATAAGGCATGTGAACCTCTAAGAAGAATGCTTGACACAAAAAGGTACTTACAAGTAGTAGCTATTGTTATATTTTTAATAAATAAGTTGGGGAGTAAATAAAGTTAGTGGATTGCCCACACTCTCATAAGAAATCTGTCATGTACGATATATTTAAATACCTTTCTGTATATAAAGGTTTTACCACTCCAATTAGATTGCCAAACAATTTAAAGATAAGCTCAAAGTCAATTAAAATTCATATGTTTCAAATAAAAATGTGGTAAGGTATTTATGGAAGATATTTTAGAAAATAAAGGAGGAAAATAACCAATCAGAGTCTCACTGCAAAATTATATTTTTGTATCTACTGTTGATAGTTAGTACATTTTTTTCTGGTTTTCATACTTTGAACTTTTCTGTAGAATAATTTGAACCATTTCAGGCATATAATTTTGTATTTTATTTTTAAAACCTGACATTACATCATCAGCCTTTGCTATCTTATTATAGTCTTTGCAACAACATAATGACTGCCATCCCTACACTAATAGATTTTCTAGTTCATTTAATAATTCCTGTCTTATTGAACATTTAGGTTATCACAATTATAGGGCCTTACACAAAATTCTGTTATAAATAACTTTATTCCCCAGCCCTTTGTACTTAAAATTATTTACTGAAGAGAGAGTTCCCAAGCTGAAATTACTAGGTCAAAGATTTCTAATTTGTACCAGAATCTTAACGTACCAAATTTTATACTGAGCTTATTTTTATTCTCCATAGTACCTAACACAATGCTGCACACAGAGTAGGTATTTTATAAGTACATATTGTTTAAATAAATAATAAAATAGATGAGAAAGCTTCACCAAACCATTATTATCACATAGACTTAACCTATCATTACATTAAATTAAATTAACAAGGAAGCCAGCATCATTATAAATACAGAACAACAGAAGATCAACAAAAATATACTTTAAAAGTAAAAGGCACTGTATGCATGCAAAATGCATTATTTAAATACATGGATCTCTAATTTCCAATTTAGAGAACTTTAGCATAAAAAACAAATTTACAGACTTCCTTAGAAATCCTTGCCAACAATAAAAACAGAAGAAATGACAGAAAGAAATGAGTTGCTTTTAATGAAATACTTTAAAATCACTTTTAAAATCTAACTTTCTATTAGCTCTATTTTTAATAGAAAATTACATATAAAGTAGTGATTCAATACAGAATGAAAATGAATATTCAACTTACCCAAATATGTGCTCAATCTTTTCTCTCCCTAATCCCCATAACCCCATTGCCCTGCCACCAGTTCCACACTGTCATAAACCAATTTTACATATACTCATTGGTATGTAAGGTTGTAACCTCAAATTCAAAGTTCAATAAGACGTTTATATATACAGAATAACTTTAATAAACACTGGCCATATTCCAGGCATTCTACTAGGAACTACCCTAAACTATTTACAAGTTTCTGAATGTCCCCTGATCTTTCTCTTCTGGACCTCCATGCATATGCTGTTACTTTGCCCCATTCATCTTGTTTCACTTAGTAACTTCTTTATTTTATTTCAAGTTTCCATTAGCTGTAACCTCTACTACAGAGTTTCCTTTTGTACTCCAAGAATGTGTTGGATGCTGCTCCTGTTGTGCTACTATAAGCCTGTGCTTATTTCTTATCATATTATATCATAATTGCCTATTAACTTTTTGTCTCCTCCACTATACCATCACTGCCTAGAGGATAAATGATTTACCTTTCCTATAAATTAAGAGGATTCAAGTTATCCTTATTACGTACACTCTTTTGAGTGTGTTGTGTGTTTATAAATGTTAACTGTCTTGAGACTAGATGGTATATATGGCCCAATTTCATAAATATAATTGGCTCTCTAGTTTTCCATGCATTATATTCATTCCTCTGATAAACTGAAAACTTTCAGAGGCCAGGGTTTTTTGCCTTAACCTTCTCACACAACATCCAGAGTGCTATTACAAAATAGTCATTAGTTAACTGTTGATGAGTAGTTACTTTGGATACAATCATGATCTAATATAACTACCACTAGAGCCCAGGTCAGGGGCAATTTTAAATCACTGCTTAAACTTTCCTTTAAGAACCAGGGATTTGACAACAAGGTAATCTGTGTAACTCATCAGAAAAGCAATTTCTTAACGTTTTCCAGGGAGCAACAAACACTCATATTCCAAATTCTCATTTCTCAGAATCTCTTCAAAAATAATTTAAAAGTCAGAGACTACTATTTTCATGAAAATGTTTATAGGAGTTTCATTTTCTCTTTAAAAATAGATGAAGCTTAAGTAAATGGGAAATAAGTTATCTCCACCTGAAAAATTTTTCCTCCTATGGCAGGATACTGATATAACTTCTGGCCTTTCTCTGCCCGTTAATTCATTCTGCTTTTGGTGAGAGCTGGAATTAGGAAAGTAGGATGAATTATTTGACTGTCATTTTTGGCAAAATGTAAACCAGGCATGTGTCGCCCACCTGCACCCTTCTTCCTCTTGGGAACAAGTAAGCCAAATGGAGCAGCTGGTCTCCAGTGCTCTCCAAGGGTCTGATCTTCCTCACTGTTGAGAGCAGGCCTAGTTCATTACTGGTTGCAGTTGAGAAAAGGGGAGGGTGGAGAGGTAGTCTGCCTATGTCCAAGGTTTAGTTAGCAGACCCATTTGGCTTTCATAATAAGCTACATGTTCCAACCTAGGCTTAATCAGTAATATAGGTAATATTTTGGCTCCATCTGCCACTCATTTGTTTTATTCTCAAATTATTCAAAGCCTAGGCAGAGAAGAGAAATGCCATTTATTGGCTTCCCTAAGAAACCAACAGATGGGAATATGCAAAAGTGAAAATAGCTTTGCTGTTGTGGTAGTTAAACTATAAGTGATTCTTCCTTTCTGTTTTCCTAAATTTTCATTACTGTAATACAATATCTTCATTAAAAGAGAGAGGTTATAGAAGGGCTAAACAACAACAAAAGACAAAATAAACAAAAAAATATGTCCTTACTAATATCAGGTTAATCTTTTATTATTGCACCTGCTTGAAAATAATTAAACTGGATTTCAAAAGTAAAACAAAATATTTTAAAAGATGAAGTTTTCAACGTAAAATAAATGTAAAAAACATATGCCTACTTGTAAAGTTCAAGTGCATGAGCTTAGGTGCTGTAATTTGAATAGTCTTGAGTTTTACAGAAGGGAAGAGGAAATATGATGACTCTTTTCAACTATTCCAGAAGGCAAGGCATTTTGGAAGAGAAGAATCACTTCTCTAGAGATGTCTGTTATTCTCTACAGGACTTTAAACATCATTATCACTAGTTGGCAGAGGAAGGATCCAATATGTCACTGAAAAATATGTCTCTAAACGAATCAAATGATGCCAGTGAAAAGCTTCATCTAAAACTAGGCCTACAATTTTGCTTGAGTCTCAGGTATAGTAGGAAGCACCAAACTGCAACCTCAAAACTCTGACAGCAACCCTGCTTCCTCCATCTTATTAGCTCCCATAAATCCCGTTTCTATTTCTTGGAAGCTTGATTGCTTCAGTTCAAAGCATCCCGAACAGAATTTGCAAAAGCGCAACCTAATTCCCTCTATGATAAAGAAAATAATTTAGTTTCTGTCTGAGAGCTGTGTTATCTACCACAGGGCAGCAACTTTGGATGGAGATCCCTCAGCAGTATATCAACAGCTACCACACAGCACTCCTTACTTACTAAATCTCAGCAATCTTAGTTTGTATTCTGATACAGGAAGAAATACAGTTAGATAAATTTGAGCATAGAAATGGAATTATGAGGATAGGCTAGAAACTTTTCAGATGAGGCAAATAATTAAATTACCTTGACCAGTAAAGCAAAACCAATTCATTATGAAAATATATCGTACCCTGATTACTGAATTTTACATTTTTATCTTTCTGCTTCATTTATCCAGTAGACTATTCCTAATGTAATCCATCAGGAGGGCACTTTGACTCCAAACATCTGTTTCATAATCTGTAAAATGGGGATAATATTTCAGAGTGAAGCTTAAACTAGGCAATTATTTTAGCAAAGCCTGTTACCTTCAACACTAATTTCACAGAAGGCCAAAAATGACCCTTATTTTTCACAATTGATAGGTGTCTGTCTTTGTGCTCATTGGATTAACATAAATTACTTCTTTAAATTTCATGCAGCCTAACTGTTGCCAACTTGCATTTCAAACCCCTTTGAATCCTAACTCTTTCTTCTGCTCCATCCTATATATGTAATACCCAAACTTGCACGTCATCTCCTTTTCTTGAAGAGTCACAATGTCTTAGCATATTAGATGCACTGAGATGCTCTGCAGTAAAGAGATATGTTATTTTTATTTGTTTGTTGACAATTTCTAAAAAGCTTTATTTTAATATTTCCTTGGCCACTTTTCCATAGAACATAGTGGGAAATAGATGCTAAAATACAGAGATAGTTATCTCTTAGTGGCACAAATGTAGGTGAGTTCTATTTTCTTCTTTCTTCTTCTACACAATTTCCCTCCAAATCTGAAATTTCCTTATTTTATAATCAGAAAATTATTCTTCTTATAAACAGCCTAGTGACACTAAGACTATATTTACCAAGTGCTTGCTGTTCCTAGATCTTTGTTCCTAGATTGTTGTCCCTCGATTTTAAAGCATACCTTAATTTCCCCATTGAGTACCTCGGGCATTTCATTAGTAGAGTGGGCATATCATTACCATAATACTTCTCATGGCAAACATTTTGAAATCTAAATACAATAAAATGCTAACAAATAAGACCAGAACATTTCAATTTTAAGACTCCTTTAAAAATTGAAATCCAAGAGTTCATAGGTAAAGTCATTGTACTAAACAATGATCAATTTGACCTTTTCAGGTTGAGGCATTCTAATTCAGACTTCATAGCTTTTGGAATGAGAAGGTTTAGCCTCAATGAACATGTGGGCCATTTCTTAACTGTGTTATCTAGAATATAATGTATTACATAATCTCCCTAAGTATCTGTTTTCTCATCTGCAAGATGGGAACAAAGTCACTCATAACTCTGGGCTATTAAAATAACTGGGACAAATCTCTGTCAAAGTACTTGGTAAATGAAAATATAAAATTGTACAGAAATTATTTTAAAATAAATAAGAAGTATCATTTTTAAAATTCAAGTAGAAAAAAACTAAATAAAAAATGAATGTCTCATGGTAGTGCTCACATTTCTTAAGTACACATCCTAAATACAGTTTTGCAAAAAATCACCAGTAAATGTCAAATAGACATTTCTTCTCTAACTAAAAGACATGCTGATTGTTAGTAGGTAAAAATACAATTTTCACTAAGTGAGAGTTTTACCTGTTATCTCCATGAGAATTCTACTCCTGTTGCCTGAGAGATCCCTTTTCTAGCTTTCATTCATAGTAAGTAAAATGTGCAAAAGTTGCCTTCCTAATAGTCTACTAATTTATTTTACTAAAGATAATTTTCTCAGCTTTGATAGTATCTTGTTTTTATAGAGCAATACCTTTTTCTGACCTTTAATACATGACACAAAGCAATTATTTCATGATTTTTAAATATAAAAGCACCTACTGTCAAACTGTCAGACTAAAAATGACTAGATTTCAAGATTCATGAATGTTAACAAGAAAACTAACCATCTTTCTCCTGTTAATTGTCCTTCTATGCAATATTAGTTTTTGTTATAACATGTCAAACCACAGGCTTAAATCTCTTAGAAATGGATATATTCCACATGCAACACAAGAAGTACTCAGGAAGTCTATCAAATTAAAGACAGGATGGGGAATAAAAGATCACTTACTATCATGGCACTCTACAGCCATGATTAAGATAAGGTTGACCAGAGAGAGACTTTAACAGGACCCCTTGGGAATCTGCAATCACACATTGTCTTTTCCACCTGTGGAGTCCAGAGAAATGTGAGAAATAACCTTTAGACTTCTTTATATTGATTATGTATCCATTTTAAAACCATTGGACACTATCAATTGGACACTATCAATTTTTAAAACATTATCCTATTATTTAGTTAAGCGATTCAATATCTGTGGCTTCAGTTTTGTCATCTGTAAAAATAGAGTCGGGACAATGTAAATTAGGGTCCATCAAAACAGTGGGATTTTGTGAAGTCATTAAAAATAATAAATGTGACTACTCCAACAGAATAGAAAACAGATTTTTATGGGAGAAAATCAAGATTAAAAAATTACTTGCATATTTAAATTAAAACTATGCATAAATGCATTAACATGAACAACAATCTGAGAACATGGAGAAATGAATAATGTGTTCTTAAGCTCTTTGTTATTTTTATATTGCCTAAAGTTCTTCTCTTTAGCCAGCAAAGTTAAATAAAGGGGTTAAGCTACTTGGATTAGCATTAAAATTCAATAACCCTATACCTCCATGATATGAATACATATGGTTGCTTTGTTCTTCAAGTACTTTGTATACATTCATCATTCTCTATGAGTATATTGTGAGATTCCTAAAGAAGAAAACCATGAGTTTTACCCTCTTTCAATCTGCTGCACATAAAAACTCAGCACATATGTAAAAGTTAATAGACTTAGGGATTCAGGACTTGCAAAATCCATCCTATAGTGAGTTAAATTATTTCCAGTCTTGTGGTACCAATTATATCATATATCAGAACCCAGCTCATAAGCCTCCTTGGCAAAAGGAATTAGTAGATTTTAGGAGTATTTTAAAAATGTGTATCTTCCTAAATAGACTATATTTCTGTGAGGGTAAAGATCTATCTGCTGTGTTGGTCATCCTATCTCTAGCACCTAGCACTATGTCTGCAATATGGAAGACTGGCCACAAGTATTTGCTATATCATTAGATAAAAATTTCTCAATCTGAACATTATTGACATTTTATTTTTTGTTGGAGGGGCTGTACATTGTAGGATGTTTAGCAGAATCTCTGGCCTCTACACACTACATGCCAGTAATTATCTGCACTTGGTTCTCAATAAACATGTGATAATAGCTGAAATTGCTCAAAATTATTTTTAGTTGTAGTACATAATTGGTAGCAGAAATGCTGCTGACACTTTCTCACAGCACAGAATGTTAGGAAATATAAACAGGGAAGTAAGTGAATATTCTTTACAAGAACTATTACCATCAGTAATGTAAGAATCTACCAAACACCCAGAGTTTAAAGAGTTCTATGGAAGCTTTCCAGCATATAAAGACATGTAAGGTTTATAACCAAAACTCAGGGGGTAAAATGATGGGGAAAATATAATTAGAAGAAAGCTAGTTACATCAAAACAAAAAGTCATTAATTCGCTAATATCTAATATATTGCCAGATTTCTCATTCCCTTTCCAATAATTTACCTAATTTGAACCTGCACATCTATGATGGGAATCTCTAGCTATCAGAAATTGTTAGGAGACCCTCTTCACCTTAGCTAGATGTCCAGTCTTTCCAATTATCAGTACCCACAATGCTTACATTCTGAAGGAAATCCAACCTTTCCAGGAAGAGAGAACTGACCCACTGTGTCATCACACACACACACACACACACACAAACACACACAAACACATACATCTTCTGAACTGAGGGTAAAAAGGTTCATGAAGTCTTTAGTGGGAACAAAGAAGGAATTAAAAATGTACACTAAAAAATTCCTAATAGGCTGCTGTCCTATGTCTTTCCTTGCCCTCTTACTCTAATTACCTGGGCTAGACCACATAGAAGAAAATATAAAAAAAAAATCCTTTCTAAAAGCAGAAAACAGTACTTGGCCTAAAGAACAAGACTTTGTCTTTCCTTTCTTTAGGCCTTACCTAGGCTTTCCAAAGAAAGCATCACCAAGATCCCAAGAATATATCACCTCCAGCTTGAAGTTTCACTACCGTAAATGCAGGAAGAAAGGAACAAGCAGGAAGACAAAGGCATTTCCAATGCCTTCTCATTCCACTCCTCTCATCATAGGTTTTAAAACTTCCCTCAAGAAAGTGGCCGGAGTTTTGTTCAATGTTGGACGAGTACATGTCAGAGATGTCTTTTCTGAGCCCTCCTCTCAGAGAAGGCTGGTTTAAGACAAGAAAAAATCAAAGATATTTAATGAACAGAATATTTATATAAAACAATGTGATTTGTTATGCCCTTAATATGTTTTATGTCAAACTTGATTATCACTCAATTTCTATGTGGATTTCAAAGTCAGATTCTTTCAATCATGTCTCAATGTATAAAACCTACTCATGCTTTTTTTATTTACCTCAACAAATTTATGGTTTGCTGGGCACTCAGCCCCTGTTTGCTCAGCATTAGCATTATTGTAAGGCTTAATAGATTTCCCTGTTTCTGTCTAGCTGGGTCTGAGTACCCAGTTAAAGCCTCAAGCCACTAGTAGCATCATTAATGCCACAATGATTAAGTGAGACAGCCAAGTGCCAGTGCACCATGAAGAACAACAGATTCCAAAGTCATCAAGTCTGAAGCACTGTCATGCTTCTTAAACAGGGTAAAATGCATTAAGTTCCTATTATTTTCACATTCTTCAGGTAAATGAAGAGGGCTGTTTCTAGCCTGTCAATAGTGTCTCAAAACTTTAACTAGATGTTAGGACACAATGATGTATAATCATCACATTCTTACCAGTTTCAGTCCAGCAGTATTGACTTAACTCTACTGGAAGAAATATATATTTGCAGTAAAATCAGGCATATTTATTCTAACTCTGTAAGAAGACAGACCATTGGCATTCCCCCAAAATTTGCTTGATTACTTATCAAATTATTCAAATTTGTAGAGATATATACTATATACATTCCCAAGAAATGAAATATAAATTAAAAATGTAAGTTCATTCATTAATTTATCAATTCACTCATTCTACAAATTGTATTCAGGTTTAACTATGTGCCAAGCACTATGCTAAGGGCTGGGAATATATTAATAAACAAAACAGACACAGTTTCTGCTCTAGTGCTAGCAGAGAAAACAGATATTGAAAAAAAATTACATATGTGATGAATACTAGAAGGAGACATGGAAAATGTCTGAATACATTTATAGTGCGGTGTTGTGAAAAACTATGACTAAGAAATTAGACCTTAATCCCAAAATTTAGCAGCTGTATAACCTTGGCTAGTCACTCAAAGTCTCATTTTTTCTAGTCTTTAAAATAGAGTTAATTATCTAATTATCTCTTCCTCAGAAGGTGTGGTAAGAGTAAAGTATAAATTAAATTGCATGCAAAAGCACCCAGGACAGACTTGGCACAAAACATGCACCTAGTAAGGGATAATAGACCCTCAAGCCATCTGATAACTCATGCCTTTTGAGTGTCATTTGAAAATTTAGTAGCTTTTGTGCTGTATGTCTTATCAATCAAAGTGATTAGTAGGTAATGTATTTAAAATTCTAAATAATGCTAAAATAGCTAAAAAGACACTTCTCAGCAAGATACATTTTTAAAAGAATGGCTAGAAGATTTCTCTTTTGGATCAAGAAGAAAAGACTGAGCATATTTGCTCCAAGAATGAAAATCGATATGCCAGAAAAGTGAAGAGAATGTTCTCTGATGTTGAAAATGTCATTATAAAGGGCAAGGAGGTATAATGAAGATTCCTAGGTGACAAAAATCAGATGAGCATGGGAAAGTTTGGATAAATGAACAAACACCATCACTGGGAGTTCATAGTCTATTTCTAAATAAGAAAATTCCATTCTGTAATATCAAACTGAATTCTTACTACTCACAAGGTGGTTGTCTTTGAAATCAAAGTAGTCCCTTTGTTTAAAACTTAAAACTCATAAAATTTCAATATTAACTGACAAAAGAATTTCAGGAGAGAATATAGGTTTACATAAAGGGCCAAACATTTTGCATTATATACCTTGAAAACTGTGAGCCACATTTGTTCTATTTTAACAACGTAAGCAAAACACAAACTTGGTAATGAATTTATAAGATATAGCAGTGAATGTTTTGATCTACTTATAATTACTTCACTGTTGTTAAAAGGACTTGGCAATGTAATGACTGATATAAGCACTAGAGTCATTAACATGTATTTACTGGTATGCAAATTGGTTGCCAAAGGAAACATCTTTGTATCTTTACCTTGTGTTGCTATGATCAATTTTAAAAAGAAGAGAAAAATGTGCAAGGCTTCCCATTATTTTATCAATTTGGGAAGGTCTAAGAATCACAACATTGGAAGCGTCCTTAGAAATGCACTTGCTTTTGATGCCTGTGCACTGGCAGGAAAATGGAAATTCTTCAGACCCTCCTCATTGTATAGTTCTGTGTTTAGTCATCTTTGGAGCTCAGAATCATTTCACTGTTCTTAACTAAAGCCTTTCTCAAATCAATTTATTTACTACTCTATACGCTACTTGCCCTATTGATTCCACTACATTATGCTTTTTAAATTTTTTTCTACATTGTCATATCTGCTCTAGTTTGGCTTTTATTCTATCACAAGTAAAGGAATGAATCTGGGGCCTGAACTCTGGTTCCAATGCAGTGACGTCCTAGCTATGCGACTCTAAGGAAGGCACTTCACCTCTATAGCCTCAGTTTTCTCTCTGTAAATTGACAAAATTGAACTAAATTATCACTGAATTACCTTCCAGCCCTGCCATTCCATGATTTCCACAAGGGTTGATGAGTTGCTATCTTCTTTAGGAGGAAAAAAACACTAAAGAAAAAGATTCAGAATGTAGTGTAGGGTCTGCCAACTTGGGAAACCATGTCACCTCTCTGAGACTAATTTGTCTCATCTGTCAAATAGGCATAATTATACCTTCCCTGTCTACCACATAGGATGACTGATCCAGTAAGGTGAAGATACAGCTTGGCATATAGTATATACTTTATCCTTATTAATCTCTTAAAACCTGGCAGACAGGAAAAAATATGGTGAGTACAGGCCAGGTGTGGTGGCTCATGCCTGTAATCCCAGCACTTTGGGAGGCCGAGGTGGGTGGATCACAAGGTCAGGAGATCGAGACCATCCTGGCTAACACGGTGAAACCCTGTCTCTACTAAAAATACAAAAAAAAAAAAAAAAAATACCCTGGCGTGGTGGTGGGCGCCTGTAGTCCCAGCTACTCAGGAGGCTGAGATAGGAGAATGGCATGAACCCGGAAGGCAGAGCTTGAACCGAGATGGTGCCACTGCACTCCAGCCTGGGCGACAGAGCGAGACTCTGTCTCAAAAAAAAAAAAAAAAAAAACATGGTGAGTACAAAAGTCCTCATGGCCTAAAGTGTAAAACTTAGAGAAAAGTACAAAAATATGGGTCAATTAACTAATGAAATAGTGATTCATTTATCTTCCTAGTAACAAACATATGAAAAAATTCTCTACATCAGTAATCATCAGAGAAATGCAAATCGGGCCAGGCATGGTGGCTCAGGCCTGTAATCCCAGAGCTTTGGGAGGCTGAGGCAGGTGGATCATGACATCAGGAGATCGAGACCAGCCTGACCAACATGGTGAAACCCCATCTCTAATAAAAATACAAAATTTATCTGGGTGTGCTGGTGCATGCCTGTAACCCCAGCTACTGGGGAGGCTGAGGCTTAAACCCAGGTGGCAGAGGTTGCAGTAAGCCGAGATCATGCCACTGCACTCCAGCCTGGCGACAGAACAAGACTCCATCTAAAAAAAAGAAAGAAAGAAAAGAAAAAAGAAATGCAAATCAAAATCACAATGAAATACTATCTCATACCAGTCAGAATGGCTATTATTAAAAAGTCAAAAAACAACAGACATTGATAAGGTTGCAGCATAAAGAAATGCTTATACACTGCTCATGAGAATGTAAATGAATTCAGCCATTGTGGAAAGCAGTGTGGAAATTTCTCAAAAAACTTAAAACACAACTACCATTTAACCCAGCAGTCCCATTACTTGGTGTATACCCAAAAGAAAACAAATTGTTCTACCAAAATATGCACCTGTACGTTCACAGCAGCACTATTTGTAACAGCAGGTGTGGAATCAACCTAGTGCTCATCAACAGTGGGTTGGATAAAGAAAATGTGCTACATGCACACCATGGAATACTACACATCCATAGAAAAAAACAAAATCATGTCCTTTCCAGCAGCATGGATGCAGCTAGAGACCATTATCCTAAGTAAATTAACACAGGAACAGAAAAACAAATACTGCATATTCTCATTTATAAGTGGGAGCTAAACACTGGATACTTGTAGACATAAAAATGCCAGTGATAGACACTGAGGACTATTAGATAGGGAGCAGGGGAGATAAGGGTTGAAAAACTAACTGTTGAGTACTAAGCTCAGTACTGGGGTGATGGAATCATTCATACCCAGTACAAACTCAGCATCATGCCATATACCCACATAACAAACCTGCATGTGTAACCCTGAATCTAAAATAAAAGATTAAAAAAAAAATAAAAACAATCTAAATTTGGCAGCACAATATTTAGAACAAAGAACAACGGACTGGATTCTAACACTATTTCTGTCATTAATTAGATGAATGAGTGACTTCAGACAAATTTGTCAAATAAAGATCCTCAAATGGACACAATCATATAAAACATTTCTACATTATAACTTTTCTTTTGGAATACAGATTTTTAAAATTAGTGAGAGAAGAACAAACCAGACAGAGAGAGAGAGAAAATTTCCACTTTGACTATGATAAACTAATTTATAACATTCTCTTGCTAAGAACAACTCAAAAGGATGGATTATAAAAAATATTTGACGTCATAAACAAGTCACAAAGTCAGCCAGGACTTGTGGGCCCAAGATCCCTGAGAGAAGAAAATTCATCAGGAAAGGTACTCAGCACATCTTTTCCCCTCAGCTCTTTTTCCTGTTAGAAGCTAGTGCTAAGCAAGAGGCTGTGAAGCTGAACAGAGAGCTGACAGAGCTTTTGGCAGTCTCAATGGACTGGGGAAACAAAAATTAGGGTTCAGGGTTGAAAAGGGCTCTATGACTTGATAATTCAAGGTTTTGCAGTGACAAAAAGTACAAAGAAATGAATCCAACACTATGTGCTATTTATTTTTCTCAAAGCAATAGTCAATTCATTAGCAAAGTGGGGAAGGAGACTATGAAATTGGGAAGAAGGAAATCTCTGAGAAGCTAAGAACTTTCAACAATCACACAATGCTGGAGAGTAAAAAAAAATGGGTTTAGGGCCCACCAATAAGGAATTAACTTGGTAAACATCTCAGAGTTAAGGCAGAGATAGGGTTAGGGTTAAGGTTGGGGATAGAGATAGAGGAACAAACTAAAAATAGAACTTGCTCATAAAAACTGAAACATTGTGCTTAATCCAGCCCAGCCCATAGTTACATTAAAGTGATATCCCTGTAATCTATCTGCATTAATTTTTTTCTTTTCCTCTTTTTTTTAAGTAAAACCTCTCCAAAGAGAGATAACATTCAGATTATCTATAATTTTTCATATATAATAACTGTCATTCAATAAAAATCAGCTAACCAAGAAATAATAAAAGAAAAAACAGAACAGAGTTGCCATTGATACAGATATTAGAGTTATTAGAAAAGACCTTTGAAATAACCATAATCGACATGGTTCAGAAAATAAATGGCATCCCTAAGAGATGGGTACTTTTCTGTATAGATATTATCCTTCACTAAAAAGTTTATTCTTAAATTTTAAAATGTAGAAAGTAGCAAATATCTCCAGAAAACTATATCTTTGAAAAAGAATCAATGAAAATTCAAGAACTAAGAAATTCAATAAGTGAAAATCAGAATTCAATAGGGGAATTTAAAAATGAATATGTTTCAGCAGAAGACAGTGGCAGTAAACCAGAAGAAATGTTAATTAATAGATCCAAAATGAAGCACTAAAAGATTAAAAATTATTTTACAATGTCATAAAAGACATATACATCATTATACAAATAACGAAGTGTGTGTCAATGGACTCTGAGAATTGAAAGAGAGAGAATGTAGCAGAAGCATTATATGATGTATAATGATCAGTACATTTTCAAAACTGACAAGACAAAAAGCTACAGATTCAAGAAGTGCTGCAAATCCCAAGTAGGGAAAGTACAAAGAAAACACACCAAAACATACAATAATCAAATTGCTGAAAACCAATGACAGAGATTGACTCTTAAAAGCAGACATTAATTATAAAGAAGCAATGATAACACTGGCAGCAATAATGAAAGCCATAGGCATTTTTAATGTACTCACTGCCTAACTTGAATTTTATATTCACTGAAAATACAATTCAAAAACGAAGGCAAAATAAAAACACTTTCATCAAACAAAAAACAGTGAATACACCAGCAGATCTGTACTTAAAAAAATACTAAAGAGAATTCTTCAGGTAGAAGGAAAATGATTCTGGAAGGAAGCAGAAACATACAGAAAGGATTGAAGAGCAAAAAATAGGGTCAATATATGGGTAAATCTAAGTGAATATTGGCTATGCAGTCCTTAGAAGAAATTTGTAACCATTATCTGGCTTGTAATACACATATTTTTTAAAAGGAGAATATCTACAAATCAAAGTTTCCATCTCAGGAAGCAGTAAAAGTAAAGAAAATAAAACCCAGATATAGGTGAAGGAAGAAGATAATTAAGATGAAAATCAGTGACAAATAATATATAAACGTAAAATTGGAATTGGTTAGCTATTAGAAAAGGCTTTAAAATGATAACCATCTATTATAAATGATCAAGAAGAGAAATGGGACAAGTTACTAATATTAGGAGTAAAAAGTAAAACATCACTTCAGATCTTACCAAAGACAATATAAACAACTTTATGCCAATTAAAGTTAAAAATTTAGTTGAAATGGAGAAAGCCTAGCTGCAAAATAACTTACCAAAACCAATATAAGGGTAAATTTTCTAATCTCTGATAAATAAATTGAATTACTAATTTAAAACCTTTACAGAAGGAAATATCAAGCCCAAAGACTTCAGAGGTGAATTATTCCAAATTTTAAAATAATAATGTTAATCTAAAACAAACTCTTCCAGAGAACAGCAAAAGATAAATCATTTCCCAATTTCTTTTAAGGCCAGCATAATTTTGATTTTAAAAAAGACAAAAACAGTATAGGAAAAGAAAATTACAGGCCAATCTTTCTCATTAGCATGAAAGCAAAAAAAAGTAAAACAGCTACATATGAAAAGAATAACACCACATAATTTTAACTTTCAAAAATCAGCCAACACAATTCACCACATTGAGACAAAAAGGAAAAAAATATGATTTCAATAGATATAGAAAATATGCTTTATAAAGTTCAACACATATTTTTAAAAATCATAGCAAACTAAGAACAAAAGGGAATGACTTTAAACTGAAAAACACTTTTGAAACATTATATTAATGTGAAATATTAGAATATTCTTGTTTAATATTAGAATGAGAACTGTCATCATGTCTATTCAATAATATACTGGAGATTTTAGCCAGGAAAATAAGAAAAGAAAAAAATTAGAAGAGACCAAATAAAACTATCAATATTCTCAATTAATTCAAATTATTTACATAGTAAATCCAAAAGAATCTATAGACGAAGCATTAGAAATGTAAGTGAATTTAGCAAGTTGTCTACATACAATGTCAGTATATAAAAATCAATTGCATTTCTTTAAATATATCACCAACAATTGAAAAACACAATTTAAAAATGATACAATTTTTATCAACATTTAGCACCTCTGAATGAGTAAATGTAATGAGATGTTCAAGAATTCTACACAGTGAATTATAAAATATTGAAAGAAATTAAAGAAGACTTAAATAAATATATATACACATATATATCATGCCATTAAATTATAAGCTCAAAGTTTTAAGACTATAAATCCTTCTCAAGTTGGCCCACAGATTCAATCAATTCACAAACAAAATCTCTTAAAGGACATCTGTGGAAATTGACAAGTTGATTCCGAAATGTATATGGAAATGCAAATATACAAGAATTGCTATACAAATTGTGTAGAAATATCAAATTGTAGGACTTACACTACCAGATATTAAAACATGTACAGTAATTAAGATAGTGCTCAGTTTGCATAAGGACAAATAGACCAGGATATTTGAATAGGGTTTAAAAATAGGCCCACTGATATAAGGTTACTTAATATACATCAAAGGTATACTATAATTAAATGGGGGAAAAGGTGTTCTTATCAACAAATAATTAATTATATATCCATATGAGGGAAAATGAATTGTGACTCCTTACCTAATACTACACACAAAATCAATTCCAAGTCAATTTAGATCTAAATGTGAAAAATTCTAGGAGAGAACATAAAAAATATTTTAACAAACTTGGAGTCGGCATAGATTTCCTAAAAAGGACACAAAAGGCACTTTATCATTTCATAAAGAAAAAGACTGATAAATTGGACAAAATTAAAAGTAATAACTTTAGTTCAAAAGGCACCATTAGAAAAAGGAAAATGCAAGAAAAAGAGTGAAATAAAATGTTTGGAATACATATATCCAAAATAGGACTCATATTCAGAATACATATAAATCAGTAAAATAAATAAGATAAAAGAAAACCCAGACCGATAAATATATAGAAAGATCCTCAAGCTTCTTAATGAGAGAAATGCAAAATTGAAACTAAAATATTTCTATGGATCTAACAAAGCAGTTACTGAAAAAAAAATGTAGAGCAGCTGGAAGTAACATACATTGCTGGTGGGAGTATAGATTTGTGTAATCACTTTGGAAAACTCTATAAAATTTTCTACTACGGTTAAACATATGCTTATTCTAAGATCTAGCAATTGTACTCCTAGTTGTATAACTGAAGGCATATCACACCCAAAGTTTACAAAAATGTTCTTACCAGATTTAGTCACAATAGCCTGAAACTGGAAAGCAAACTAATATCCATCAACATCAGAGTGAATAAATAGTGAGGTGTATTCGTACAATGGATCACCATATGGGAATGAAAAGGGATAAACTGCAATAACAGTTTCCAAAAGACAAACTGCAACAACATAAATGAATCTTACAAATATAATTTTGAGTGAAATAAGGGGAAAAACAGTCTACGATTCTAGTCATATAAGTTTCACAGGTGTAACTAATTTGTCATGATAAAAGTCAGAGGAGTGGTTATTTTTGCAGTGTAGCTGTTAGTGATTGAGAAAGTCCACTAGTGATATCAATTTCTCTACCTGGGAAGTTGTGTTCACTTTGTGAAAATTCATCGAACTATGCACTCTGTGAGCTTTTCTGCACTGATGTTTTATTTCAATTTTAAAAGATACACTTGTATAAATAAGTAAATAAATATACTAGAGCATAGTGTTTTTTAATTGTAGTAAAATAAAAATAACATAAAATCTTCCCTCTTACATTTTTAAGTGTACAGTACTACATTATTAACTATAAGCACAATGCTGTACAGTAGATCTGTAGAACTTTTTCACCTTGCATGACAAACTTTGCACCCATTAAAGAAAAACTCACCATTTCCCTCTCTCTCCAGCCCCTGGCAACCACCATTTTACTTTCTGTTTCAGTGAGTTTGACTACTTTAGACACTTCATGTAAGTGGAATCATGCAGTATTTGTCCTATGACTGGCTTATTTCACTTAGTATAATGTCCTAAAGGTTTATCTTTGTTGTACATATTGTAGCATATGACAAGATTTTCATTTTTTAAAGGCTAAGTATACGTATATAATATATAACATAAGCATACTATATACATATATGTATATATAATGTTATAAATGAATCTCACAATACATCACAAGATGTTATATATACATTATATATACATATATGTGTGTGTATATATATATGTGTATATATATGTGTGCGTGTATATATATATGTGTGTGTGTGTATATATATATAACATTTTCTTTATCCCAACACCCACAATGAACATTTAGGTTGTTTCTACCTCATAGATATTGTGAATAATGCTGCATTGAATGCAGAAATGCAAATATCTCTTTAAGATCCACATTTCAAATTCTTTTGGATAAATACACAGAAGTGAGATTGGTGGGTCATATGAAAATTAAATTTTTTATTTTTTTATGAACTCAAAACTGTTTTCCATGGCAGGTTCACTATCTTACATTCCCAGCAACAGTGTATAAGGGTTCTAATTTCTCCACATCCTTCTCAACACTTGTTATCTTCTGGGTTTTCCTTTTTTTTTTTTGATTTTTTTGGTTGTTTTCTTTTTGGTTTTGCTTTTTTGTTTTGTTTTTTAATGGTCATCTTAACAGGTGTGAAGTGATATCTCCTTGTGGTTTGACTTGCATTTCCCTGATGGTTAGTGATGTTGAGCATCTTTTCATATAGCTGTTGGCCATTTGTATGCCTTCTATGGAAAAATGTCTACTCAAATCCTTTGTCCATTTTTTAATTTTGTTTGCTTTTGAGTTATAGAAGTTCCTTATATATTCTGAATATTAACCCTTTACAAGTGATGTGATTTGCAGATATTTTCTCCCATTCCATAGGTTGCCTTTTCACTCTGTTGTTTCCTTTGCTGTGCAGAAGCTTTATAGTTTGATATAGTCCCACTTGTCAATTTTTGTTTTTGTTGCCTGTGCTTTATTTTTTTAATTGAAATTTCTATCTGAGTTATTGTGACTTCACTCTTTCTGCACTGGCATCTTTTTTCTACAAATTATTTCAAGAATACATACACAATTTGAATTATTTTGCTGTTTTTTGCTCAGATATTATTTGGCCTAGATGAGTTACAGAAACAAAATCTACAACTTGAATTTCTCAGTCACTGCAACAAATGTGCTGCTTCTGAAGGCATATCCCTCAGGAGGCAAGTATCATATAGTTTGAATGGATGTGTCAGTCAAGGTTCAAAAAAATAATGCTGTAAAAACTGAGGAAATTTAGTATTATACTAAAGCTGATGGTTAAGATGTAAATATTTTATTTTTATCCTTCCCAGAAACACATACATAATTTTAAACTTCTCTAAAACGAACGCTATTGGCCAAATCCTAAGAAATTGTGAACTACAAATTCCATCACTAAGTTATCCCATATATGTGTACTGTATTTTTCTCATTTTTATTTTAGTGAAAAGAAATGTTGGAAAGTCTATCAAAATAACCAAAATATACAAAATAACTAAGCATTGACCCCATTAACTTTGCCAACAGTCTTGCTCTCTGAGTGTTACTGCAGTTCATTCTATCTTGCACAATTCAGGCAAGCACTCCAATTCTTCAGTCACTTTGCTCCTAACATACCATGTGACTCTAGAAATTTCCCCCAGCCCATTTTACACTTGTATGGCTCAGTTGAAAAATTTGAGGTTAACAACACCAGACGATTGAAAATGAACATAATTTATAAAAAGAGGGGTCACTTTGGAAGTTATAGTAAATAGGCAGGGGTTTCTCATTATTATACTGATAAAATCTAAAGCTAGGCCTCTTTCATTTTGGTTATCTAAAATTAAACAGAGTTTATATTCTATATACTTATAATGCTCTCTGAGCAATTCAGAAAAAAAGGAGGCTCTTTTATGCTATGAAGAAAAGTACAGTTTGACATTTTTGGGTAAAAAATTATATCAATGCAATAGTTGAAAAAATGTAGGGGAAAGCTTAGATTTAATTTGTGTCTGATTATTGCATTCCAGGTAAAAATTTCATATAAAAATATTTTATTTGTAATAGATAGACTTTAAACACGTATCTGCAAATTTGGGCTCATGGCTCCTACTCTGCCCAAGAGACAGGGTTGTTAAGAAGATAATAAATATTACAGGTAACATTTATTGAAAAGTCATTAAATGCTAAACATTGTGTTAAATATTTTATCTTTATAAGATAGGTAGTATCACAGACAAATGAAAAAAAAAAAACTGACAGGAAAGATAAGTTTTTACCGTAGGTCATACAGCTTGTTAGGGCAAAGAAAGACTTCTAAATAATGTTTGTTTTATTTGCAAATTCATGTTTTTAACTTACTTCACAGAGATCTAGTAAGATAATAGAAATGAGTACTTTAAAAGTTATATGTCACTAAACTTCAGTTAGTAAACTAACTGAAGAGGCAGATCTGAAACTAAAATGGGCATTTTGCATGTATCTGCTTTTGAAGCATTTGAAACCAGAAGACTAAAAGAGAGTTAGTACTCATCACAACTAGGTTGTGGTTTTTGAAATGAATAATCAACATAACAGAGAAATAAGCACACTAAGCAGTATACAACATTTTTACAATTGTTAAAATGCCTCTGCCAGCAGAGGTGGGGATGATTGGTATAACATCCTGAAATGCATGTACATATAGTATATGCATATTGCCAAAATTCTAAATGTAGTGCTAAAGTACTAAGACGGTGATAACTAAACAAAATCTTATATTAAAGATTTTGCAGTGGGTAATGAGTTTACTGCACAGATTTCCCCCTTCAGGGTCAAAGCGCTCATTCTCCCAGCTGTTAGGAGTGTTAGCTGCTAAGGCTTACCCTCTCTTGGAAGTTGCCTTGACCAAAATTACTTCATTTCTTCACTAGGGCAAACTGCATCCAATGATCCCCATAGGATCAGCTGAGGCCTCTGTTGAGTGTTCTCTAATAAGTTCTTGCATACAAATCTCAAAGTTTTGAGTCTGTTTTCTGGGGAACCTGGCCTGCTACAATGATTAATCCCAAATTCTCTCATAGTCCACTGCATATGGTTCTTGCTATTATTACAAAAGATGTACTTTTTTCCTATTTTCCCAATATCAAGTAATGGAGCAGTAAATCTTCTACACAGAGCTGACATTACTTTATGGGGCTCCTAAAAATTTTATATAGAGTCTGTACGTAACAAGGCAATCATAGTGAAAAATGGTACACCTTACGACTAAAAGACTTTTAAAGACTTATATGGTTATTGGCTTAGGAGATTTCTTTCTACAAAACAAAAGTTTTAAGTTATAAAGAATAGACTTAAGTAGAAATGTGCTGTATTCCCCTCTAACTTGCATGCAGCTAAATGAGTTTTTTTCCCGTTCTTTCTTGAATAAAATATAAAATCTAGGTTGTAAAATGGAAATAACCCCTGCTGCTTTATAAATCTATAAAAAGTCATTTGATGAGAAGCAATGATTTGTAGTACTTGTGGGATAATTTATATCAAATGGTACCAGAAACTTCACTTCAACAAAAATTTGACATTTATTAACCGTCTATTATATGCAAGGCACTCATCTGGGTTCTGTGGTGACAAATAAGGCGATACTAGACTAAATACTTGTTGACTCAATTGCCACTATTCCTTTCCTTCAGGATCCCATAACTTAGTTGAGAAAAAAGGGAAAATAAAAAATAACACAAATACTAGGCAAGCGGTTATTAAATCCATGGGTATGTTTGTTAAAAAACAAATATGAGGACAAAACTGAATGTATGTCATATAATTAATATGTTTGTTTGCATATATCCAAGAAGTAGCAATACATCATAACCAAGAAATAATACGAAATATTTTCAGAGGATCTTTCCAGCCTGAATGTTAAAAGTGAAGAAACCATGCTATCACTGAGCTTATTTTATAAAAACATTTTATCTTTTCAAAAATGTTCTAATAAATTCTATTCAATTCCAGGTATAAGAAGCTAGAGAGGCTTATGAATGAATACACTGAAAGGTCACTATAAAATGCACATTTGCCTATATATATAAATATCATCATATCACACATCAGAACTACTCCTTGTTCTCCTTTTCCTCTCAGTACATGGCAGCAGTAATTGTTCAAGCTAAAAATCTGGAAATCAACTCTGACACTTTTCTATACCTCACCACTTACATATAAACAAATCAATCGAACATACACTATAACCTATTTTATCTCCTAATTATACATTTTCAAAAGGGATTATACCATCCCCTAGGGAGTGAAAATTGATTACGTAGGAAAGGGGTGTGATAGTTAATTTTATCTCAACTTGGCTAAGCTGTGGCACCAAGTTGTTTGGTCAAACACTATTTGAGATGTTGCTTTGAAGGTATTTTTTAGATATGATTAACATTCAGAATCAGTTAACTCTAATTAAAACAGATTACCCTTCATAATATGGATGGGTCTTATCCAATCAATTGAAGGCCTTAAGAGCAAAGACTGAGGTTCCCTAAAGAAGAGAGAATTCTGTCTCAAGATTATAACATACAAATCCTGCCTCAGTTTCCACCCTTCCAGCCTCTCTCTCTCTTTCTCTCTCTCTCTCTGTCTCTCTCTTTCTCTCCTTCCCCCCCGCCTCTGTTTGACGAGTACAAGGGTGAAAAATATTTTTATGTATAAAGTACCGATATAGGTACTTTACATAAAGAGATAAGTAGTATATCTGTGGTATAAAAATTTCAAGAGGGGTGGGGTCAATTAGTACAAAAGTTTCTAAAAAGTCTCCTGGTCTCTGGGCAGTGGAGAGGGGTGGGAGGGGTGGATAATAAAAAATGGTGAAGAAACACTGTTCTAAACATTTCTTTAGTATTAGTATGTCCTCTACTGTGTATCTTTTGAACACTACCCTAGAATAGTCCACTGTTTATTATTAGAAACATTGCTTCTAAAAGGGCTCTCTGTGGAGCTATCTTAATCCCCCATAAATGCATCTTCCACATTGTCTACCAAGTCTATGTAAAATGCAAATTTGACTATGTTACTCCTTTGTTTAAAACCCCTTGATGGCTCCAGGTTTGGGAATCTCTCATTTCTCCTCCACTAGGAACCCACAGGCATGGCAAGAGTCGTCATCATTTCACAGAGGAGGATACTAAGATCCAGTTAGGTGTAATGATTTCCCCAAGTTGCACAATTAAATAAAGGCAAATTCCGGATTTAAAACCAGGTTTCACAATCTACGTATCCAGCTTTTTTAAATTTTAATTTTATTAAAAAAAATTTTTTATTATACTTTAAGTTCTGGGATAAAATAACATATCAGGCATTTTCTTGGACCACAGTGGAATAAAACTAGAAATTAATACCAAGAGGAACTCTCAAAAGTATAAAAATACATGGAAATTAAAGAATCTGCTCCTGAATAATCTTTGGGTGAACAATGAAATTAAGGTGGAAATTTAAAAAATATATATTAAAGAAATAAAAATAGAGATAAAATATACCCATATCTCTGGGATACAGAAAAAGCAGTGCTAAGAGAAAAGTTTATGGTGTTAAATGCCTATGTCAAAAAAATAGAAAGATCTCAAATTAATGATTTAACATCACACCTCAAAGAACTAAAAAAAAAAGGAATAAACCAAACCCAAAGCTAGCTCAAGAAAGAATAAAGATCAGAGCAGAACTAAATAAAAGTGAGATGATAAATACAACTTTTCAAAAATGAAAAGTGGGTTCTTTGAAAAGACAAACAAAATAGCCAGATTAACTGAGAAGAAAACACAGAAGTTTCAAATAAGCAAAATCAGAAATGATAAAGGTGACATCACAACTGATACCTCAGAAATAGAAAAGATTATCAGAGACTACTATGAGCATCTCTATGAACACATACTAGTAAAGCCAGGAAAGATGAATAAATTTCTGGAAACAACCTCCCAAGAATGACCAGGGAGAAATATAAATCCTAAGGAGATCAAGAGCCAGTAGTGAAATTAAATTAGCAATAAAAAACTCCCCTCCCAAAAAAGACCAATGACAGATGGATTCATAGCTGAATTTTACCATATGTACAAAAGACAGTGGTACAAACGCTATTGAAATTGTTCCAAAAATCAAGGGGGAGAGAATCCTCCCTGACTCATTCTACAAAGCCAGTATCACTCTGATGACAAAGATAGGCAAGAACACAACAACAAAAAAAAATTATAGGCCAATATACCCAAAGATAGAGGCAAAAATTCTCAACAAAATACTAGCAAATTGAAGCCAACAGCAAATTAAAAAGATAATACACCATGACCAATTGGGTTTTATCCACAGATATAGGGTAGTTCAACATACACAAATCAATAAATGTGATTCACCACATAAACAAAGTTAATAACAAAAACTACATGATTATATAAACAGACGCCAAAAAAGCATTCAATAGAATTCAATATCCTATCATAATAAAAATCATCCACAAACTTAGCATCAAAAAACAAGCTTCAAGACAATAAAAGCCATATACAACAAACCTACAGACAACATGGGGAAAAGTTGAAAGCATTCTCCGTAAGAACTGGAGCAAAACAAGGATGCCCACTTTTACCACTTATATTTAACACAGTATTACAAGTCCTAGTTAGAGCCATCAGGCAAGAAGAAGAAATAAAAGGGATCCAAATTAGAAAAGGGGAAGTCAAATTTTTTCTGTTCACTGATGATATGAGCTTATATCTAGAAAATAATCCCATTACTGAGTATATATCCAAAGGGAAAGAAATCATTACATTAAAAAGACCTGCACTGCAGGAATTCATCCATTTCTTCTAGATTTTCTAGTTTATTTGCATAGAGGTGTTTATAGTATTCTCTGATGGTAGTTTGTATTTCTGTGGGATCGGTGGTGATATCCCCTTTATCATTTTTTATTGCGTCTATTTGATTCTTCTCTCCTTTCTTCTTTATTAGTCTTGCTAGCAGTCTATCAATTTTGTTGATCTTTTCAAAAAACCAGCTCCTGGATTCATGGATTTTTTGAAGGGTTTTTTGTGTCTCTATCTCCTTCAGTTCTGCTCTGATCTTAGTTATTTCTTGCCTTCTGCAAGCTTTGGAATGTGTTTGCTCTTGCTTCTCTAGTTCTTTTAAATGTGAAGTCAGGGTCAATTTTGGATCTTTCCTGCTTTCTCTTGTGGGCATTTAGTGCTATAAATTTCCCTCTACACACTGCTTTAAATGTGTCCCAGAGATTCTGGTATGTTGTGTCTTTGATGTCATTGGTTTCACCCTCCCAAGACTAAACCAGGAAGAAGTTGAATCCCTGAATAGACCAATAACAGGCTCTGAAATTGAGGCAATAATTAATAGCCGACCAACCAAAAAAAGTCCAGGATCAGATGGATTCACAGCTGAATTCTACCAGAGGTACAAGGAGGAGCTAGTACAAGGAGGAGGAGGAGTTTTCCTTCTGAAACTATTCCAATCAATAGAAAAAGAGGGAATCCTCCCTAACTCATTTTATGAGGCCAGCATCATCCTGATACCAAAGCCTGGGAGAGACACAACAAAAAAAGAGAATTTTAGACCAATATCCCTGATGAACATCTATGCAAAAATCCTCAATAAAATACTGGCAAACGGAATACAGCAGCACATCAAAAAGCTTATCCACCATGATCAAGTGGGCTTCATCCCTGGGATGCAAGGCTGTTTCAACATACGCAAATCAATAAACGTAATCCAGCATATAAACAGAACCAAAGACAAAAACCACATAATTATCTCAATAGATTTAGAAAAGGCCTTTGACAAAATTCAACAACCCTTCATGCTAAAAATTCTCAGTCAATTAGGTATTGATGGGACGTAGCTCAAAATAGTAAGAGCTGTTTATGACAAACCCACAGCCAATATCATACTGAATGGGCAAAAACTGGAAGCATTCCCTTTGAAAACTGGCACAAGACAGGGATGCCCTCTCTCACCACTCCTATTCAACATAGTGTTGGAAGTTCTGGCCAGGGCAATCAGGCAGGAGAAAGAAATAAAGGGTATTCAATTAGGAAAAGAGGAAGTCAAATTGTCCCTGTTTGCAGATGACATGATTGTATATTTAGAAAACCCCATCATCTCAGCCCAAAATCTCCTTAAGCTGATAAGCAATTTCAGCAAAGTCTCAGGATACAAAACCAGTGTGCAAAAATCATAAGCATTCTTATACGCTGATAACAGACAAACAGAGAGCCAAATCATGAGTGAACTCCCATTCACAATTGCTTCAAAGAGAATGAAATACCTAAGAATCCAACTTACAAGGGATGTGAAGGACCTCTTCAAGGAGAACTACAAACCACTGCTCAACGAAATAAAAGAGGACACAAACAAATGGAAGAACATTCCATGCTCATGGGTAGGAAGAATCAGTATCGTGAAAATGGCCATACAGCCCAAGGAAATTTATAGATTCAATGCCATCCCCATCAAGCTACCAATGACTTTCTTCACAGAATTGGAAAAAACTACTTTAAAGTTCATATGGAACCAAAAAAGAGACCGCATTGCCAAGAAAATCCTAAGCCAAAAGAACAAAGCTGGAGGCATCACACTACCTGACGTCAAACTATACTACAAGGCTACAGTAACCAAAACAGCATGATACTGGTACCAAAACAGCATGGTACTGGTACCAAAACAGAGATATAGAGCAATGGAACAGAACAGAGCCCTCAGAAATAATGCCACATATCTACAACCATCTGATCTTTGACAAACCTGACAAAAACAAGAAATGGGGAAACGATTCCCTATTTAATAAATGGTACTGGGAAAACTGGCTAGTCATATGTAGAAAGCTGAAACTGGATCCCTTCCTTACACCTTATACAAAAATTAATTCAAGATGGATTAAAGACTTACATGTTAGACCTAAAACCATAAAAACTCTAGAAGAAAACCTAGGCAATACCATTCAGGACACAGGCATGGGACTTCATGTCTAAAACACCAAAAGCAATGGCAACAAAAGCCAAAATTGACAAATGGGATCTAATCAAACTAAAGAGCTTCTGCACAGCAAAAGAAACTACCATCAGAGTGAACAGGCAACCTATAGAATGAGAGAAAATTTTTGCAAGCTACGCATCTGACAAAGGGCTAATATCCAGAATCTACCAAGAACTCAAACAAACTTACAAGAAAAAAACAAACAACCCCATCAACAAGTGGGCAAAGGATATGAACAGACACTTCTCAAAGGAAGACATTTATGCAGCCAAAAGACACATGAAAAAATGCTCATCATCACTGGCCATCAGAGAAATGCAAATCAAAACCACAATGAGATACCATCTCACACCAGTTAGAATGGCAATCATTAAAAAGTCAGGAAACAACAGGTGCTGGAGAGGATGTGGAGAAATAGGAACACTTTTACATTGTTGGTGGGACTGTAAACTAGTTCAACCATTGTGGAAGACAGTGTGGCAGTTCCTCAAGGTTCTAGAACTAGAAATACCATTTGACCCAGCCATCCCATTACTGGGTATATACCCAAAGGATTATAAATCATGCTGCTATAAAGACACATGCACACGTATGTATATTGTGGCACTATTCACAATAGCAAAGACTTGGAACCAACCCAAATGTCCAACAATGATAGACTGGATTAAGAAAATGTGGCACATATACACCATTGAATACTATGCAGCCATAAAAAAGAATGAGTTCATGTCCTTTGTAGGGACATGGATGAAGCTGAAAACCATCATTCTCAGCAAACTATCGCAAGGACAAAAAAACAAACACCGCATATTCTCACTCATAGGTGGGAACTGAACAATGAGAACACTTGGACACAGGAAGAGGAACATCACAAACCGGGGCCTGCCGTGGGGTGGGTGGAGAGGGGAGGGATAGCATTAGGAGATATACCTAATGTAAATGACGAGTTAATGGGTGCAGCACACCAACATGGCACATGTATACGTATGTAACAAACCTGCACATTGTGCACATGTACCCTAGAACTTAAAGTATGATAATAAATAAATAAATATATAAAAAGACCTGCACTCTTATATTGATTGCAGCACTATTCACAATACCACAGATATGGAATCAACCTTAGTGTTTATCAGTAGATAATTGGAGAAAGAAACCATGTGGAGAAAGAAAGAAAATATGAAAAACCTACTCGGTACATTCAAGTGACAGGTACTTAAAAGCCTAGACTTAACCAATGCACAATATATTCATGTAGCAAAACTGCACTTGTATCCCCTAAATCTATAAAAATGTTTTAAAACTTTAAAAAGTATAGGCACTAAACCAAAAAGTAAGTCCCATAGCCTGTATCTAGGGACTGGAAATTGAACCCAGGTCTATTTTACTACAAAGACTATGCTTCCTCACTACACTCTACTATGCTATATATAATCACTTACCATCCACCCTCTGAAGAATGAATCCTCTCCCACCTTTTTCACAGAGCCTGTTCTGACTACTCTAGCCCAAGCCATCTTCCTTGTTCTAAAATCTCATAGGATTTTCAATTTTTGCTTTGTGAAATGTCTATAATGTTATGACTTTTACCTTCATGTTGGTATTTAGGTCCTTGTGAAGTTGTTTTCCTACTCGAAACCAGGTTGGAGAGGAGTACAAAATAGCAATGAAGAGCTTGGACACTGGAGTCAGTCTGTCTGAGCTCAAATCCAAGCATAACTGATTTTTAATCTGTGTGACCTTGGGAAAATTACCTGATCTCTCTACGCCTCTGTTTCATCATTTGTAAAATGGACAATAGTGTTTAATATGTAGAGTTGTTGGGAGGATTAAATGAATTAATCTATATAAAGCTCTCAGAACACTGTCTAGCACATTAGTCATTTAACTACTGTAGACGGGAGTTTGCTATCTTCATTTTTTATAATACTCTTTCCACACTTTGAAACTAAACTTTAGCATTAAGTCCATGGAAGCTCAAGGTAGATATGTAAAAGAACTTCCCATTAGGATGACACAGTCACTGGGGTAGAGATTACCCTGGTTGCATAAGTTGACTCCAAGACAACCCAGACAAAATGACCTAAAAGTAAAGCAGATTTGGCTATGAATTATTAATAGTAAGAAAGGCTATTATGATGATCAAATGTGATGTGTAGAAAAACTTCTTCATAGATAATAACATAAGTGAATGTTGATTATTATTTGAAAGTGACAATATGATAGGCATCTCAAGAACTGGATGCATCTCGTTCATATGGAATCTAAATCTTACTTTCTCTGGAAATACGCAAGTGCTTCATTGATGACATCTGTGGACATGCCAAATCATTGTTATAAACTTTATGACAGCCAACTCCAAAAGAATTTATATGTTTCCACCAAATGAAAAAAATTCAAACATAAACTGATCCTTGTATCTTGAAAAAAATCAGGCACTCTAGGGAAGAAGCATACCTTGAGGTCTAATTTCAAGAGCAATTTAAATTCTGGAGATTCATATGATTAGAATAAATTGGACCAAGTCTTGAGGCCAAAGAGTTCTTTAACTATCCTTACATCTCTCTCTTGTGTACAGAAATGGAAAACATTTCTCTAAAAATGCTTTTCTAAAAAGAAGCAAAAATCATCCTACCCAGTTTTTATGCAATCTACCAAACAGGTGAAAATTAACTTCTTCACACAATTCAGTCCATGCCGCAACACAAATGAAATGAGAACGCATTTAATCTCAGCATCCCTATGTCACTCAAAGGTAAAAATGTGAGCATTTGTAGATTGCAATAAAACATGAATACAAAATGATGTGTATTCCCTCTTCAGTTTATTGTCCTCGTGGTTACAATTGTAACTGCTACAGAAACAAGAGCTTATTGTTCTCTTACATTCTAATTTTTACAATAGGCCATCTTATTTACTTCCCTTGTGCCTAAGGCAGTCCTTGGCATATAGCAGTCACTCATAAATGTGGCTGAACCAGGGTATACAGCACCACCACCACTTCAATTCTTCCTGTGTCCATGGTTCTCACACTTAAGCATGTATAAATTCTTTGAGTCCTACTGTGAAAATTCTACCACGTTCACTCTCCCCTCAAAGAGATTCTGAATCAAGAGGTCTGGATTAGAACCCAGGGATGTAAAACTTTAAACAAACATTCTAGGTGATCCAAATGCAGGCATTCAGCAACTATATTTTGAGAAATACTACCTTTTGGTTAATTTCCTAAGTATTGATGATAATGGCTAACATATATTGAACACACCCTCCTTGCCAAGGGCTTTAAATGCATTTCCTCATTTAATTATCATGGCAGTCTGTGAAACAGATTTTACTTTCATCACATTTTGCAATGAGGTAATTAAGACTTGGAGAGGTTAAGTAATTTGTCCTAGGTTGCAGCACTAATGGAAGAGAAAGAATACAAACCCAAGTCTATGGGATTCCAAAGCCCATAATAAATACCCTTGGTTGCAAAGAGTAGGCTGCGTGGGCTGCTAACAGTTGTCTTTAGCAACATATCAGTAAATGCCATCTACAAATTTGGCTATGAAAATTGATCAGTCATTCAGATAAATGACATTTCATCATTTGATAGCATCAACAGATATCTTGGATGATGGGTCACAAAGGTCTCATATCCCATCAGGCTAAAAAACAATCAACAACCTAATGCGTTCAAAATGAGGCCATTCAGTTTTTAATGTTGAAAATAAGAACTTTTTTGTGGAATGACAAGGTATTTATTAGATACTAGTATTTGTATTCCATTAACTAAAACATGAAGAACAAAGATGGCCAAAACATATTTTATCATATTAAACATATTTCAAAATTTAAAAAATACATATTTTCCCTTTGCAATATTAACATAGCACAGATTAAAAACTGATATATTCATACAGACAGACCCCTAAATCTCTTCTTTCTCACCCTGCTTGAGGTCAGAGCCTTAGAAAGCATAAGGAATTCCCTTCCAGGTCACTCCAGGGTGTCCTTTGTCTCCTCTGTGATGGTGAAAACAAATGGTGGATTTTCAGCTTCACTGGAAATGGCACAGAGAAAGAAGGCTTGTGCCATGGTAGTGGCTGAATAACCTTTTAACAAGTTCTTAACCTTTCTTATCAATAAAATTGAAACACAAATATGCATCTTAAAAGATTACTATCAGGATTGCATAAGTAAATTAAGGCAAAACTCTTACAAGATTTCCTAGTAATAAATGGTGGTAGTAAGTATTTTGTTCTTGGTGTCTTCTTGCCCACTCAGATCCATTTGCTTTCAGCCTTTCACTAGCACCACTTGTAAATCTAGTTGAAGTTGTACCTTCCTACTACATTGTGATATACAAGGTAGCACATCAGTGGGATTAAAACTAAATATTAGATTAAGTCTTTCTATCAAAGAATATTCTTTCTAAGGTTTTAAGAAGTAGGATATTGAATTACCATTCAACCCAGCAATCCCATTATTGGGCATATATCCAAAGTAATATAAATAATTATACCATGAAGACACATGCATGAATATGTTTACTGCAGCACTAGTCACAATAGCAAATACATACAACCTAAATACCCATCAATGGTAGACTGGATAAAGAATCTCTGGTATATATACACCATGGAGTACTATGCAGCCATAAAAAAAGAACAAGATAATGTCCTTTGCAGCAACCTGAATATATCTAAAGGCCATTATCCAAGTGAACCAACACAGGAACAGAAAACAAAATACTACATGTTCTCACAAGTGGGAGCTAAACATTGAGTATATATGGACACAATGAAAAGAACAACAAACACTGGAGCCTACTTGAGTGTGGAGAGTAGGAGGAAGGTGAGGATCAAAAAACTGCCTATCAAGTGCTATGCTCGTTACCAAAGTAATGAAACAATCTGTATACCAAACCCCTGCAACATGCAATTTACCTGCATAAAAAGCCTGAACATGTACTGCTGAACCTAAAATAATTTTTTTTAAGGTAGAATCTTGAGTCCCCATGGGATTGAATCTTTTCTCTAAAACTTCTCAGACACACTTTCACCACTTCTAAGCCTTTATACAGCTTCTCATTTATACCACTTTTTTGCCAGTGAATCAGCAGGTGCCTACAATCAGGAAGTAATGACCTGCCTTATGTATAATGAGCAGGGAGGAAATTAATCCCATCAAGACACAGGCTAGAAGGATGAGATAATTATCTACTTTCCCTTTTATTCTGTAGATTCACAATAGCTGGGAACATACCTTCTAAAAAAGGATTCATCCTTATATACATGTATCTGTAAAAACTTGGGCCATAAACAACAGAAGATCATTTCTGTTAACAGTAGAAGAATATTGGACATCAAATATTCTCTTAAGGAAAAGAGAATCAAAAATATCAATAGGTTTGTAAAAGGTAGCAGTGCTGCTCTGGGAAATGTCATGAAGAATATAGGAGGAGACTTGAGGCACTGGCAGATGTTTCCCTCTAACTTCATGCTTTTGTGCGGAGGAACCATGACTGTTACCTACTCTATCCCCAGCCCCAGTATATGCAAGAAAAACAATATGTGCTAAATTTGAATTTGATTAATAAATGGAGGAACAAATGAACAAGTAAATCTAGAGAGAGATGCTCTATGGCAATAGGCCCTCACTGAAGTTACGTTAAGCCTAATTGAGCCTAATTGAGATTACCATGCTCTCCTTTCCATTGTTTATTAAATTAGAACTAAAAGGGGAGGCAGGCAATCTAAGGAAGAGAAAATAGCAACAGGCAATAAACGCATGAGGATGTTCAGCCTTACACCTGAGGAGTAACACAGGATATTCAAAATAAAACTAAAATGGGATGTTATTTATCTAAAAAGACTGGTACAAATTAAAAACTTGTATAGCATAAAATCGTGGTGCACATGTGAGGAAACTGATATTGTTTTACACGGTTAGTGAAAATGTAAATTTATACAGCCACTTTGCCGGTTATCTTTGGCAATATCTCTTAAATTTTAAGTATGTATACTCAGTGACCTAATAATTATAATTCTAGGTATAAGAAGACTTACCTACATACCGAAGGATGTGTGTCTAAGGATGTTCATTGCATCATTCCTAAAATCTGTGAAAACTTAGAAGCAACCTAAATATTTAAATAGGAAATAGGTAGAAATGTGGTATAGCCAAACCACTTAATGTATTCAGTCAAATATAATGTGGTAAATCCAAGTATGGCCAAATAGATCTTGAAAACATTTTACTGACTGAAATAAGCAAATTTCAAAAAACCTCAAATTACAGAGTATACCACTATTTAAATAAGTTAAACTCTATCTCTTTCTCACATACACATATACTCACATATGCACACAACTGCACAATTATACTATATATTTTCTGAGAGTGTATATATATGCATATATGTGCATATACTCTCAAAAATATATAATTTTATGTATATAGGTAGGTGCATACACTCTTACACTCTCAGAAAATATATAATTGTAATGTGCAAAAACCAAGGTCTAGAAGAACACATGCCAACTGATCACAGTGGTAACCTCTGGGAATAAAACTGATTAGGTGTTTTAATCAAGGGCACCTTGTCTACAATGCATTTAATTATTATAAGTAGAATAGGGGGATACAGGAACAGGAACAGCAACACCCCTTGCCATTTTACTTAGCAATTATATTAGAGCCCCCCTACTTTGATGATCTCAAGTCATCTGGTAAATGAATTTATTTACTCACACATTAAGCTTGTTGGTCAATCTTTCATCAAAGTAATAATGAATTTTTACCATGTGTCAGAAAGTATGCTATTATAGCTAGAGATACACAGATGAATAAGGTATGTCCTGGATGTTAAAAAGCTTATCAGTCTTGCAAGAGTTTTGAAATTCCATTCCACATACGAAGGAATCACAGTATTTTTTCCTCACTCTTGTAAGAAGCAACATGTATTTCGGTTAGTCTGAAAACTGTTGATTAAATGTACCATATGAGATCAAAACCATTTAAATTAAGAATTACTGATACCTAAAAATGGGTACATGCTGGGAAACACTTCCTGATGAGTTCAATTTTCAAGTTTCATTCAGAAAATACCCAATTAACTTTCTAAACTTTATTCATCCACCTGGAGGTAACAACCCAGAAATGTTTTGACAAGTCCTTCAGGCACCAAACCTGTCTCAAATTTCAAGAGTGATGCCATGTGTCACAGACATAATCAAGGTCTGCCAGAGAACTAACTGCCTTGAAGCATCAGCTTCCAAATGTGGTCCTCCTCACTGAGGCTCAGGACCCTCTGGGAGACTAGTCATACTCTGGCACACTCAGCTAATCTATCTAGAGCATTCCTCTGCTAATTGCTAGACAGGCGCATGTACATAAAAGGGACTACAGAGAAGCAGTAAAGGCTTCATTCAAACCACAGAAGCTCAAAGATTCTCTTCTCAGGTACTTTAATGTTGGCTTGTCCCACAAACCAGAGTGAAAGATGACCCCTTGACTGGCATTATTTACCTTCCATTTAATACCTGCTAAGCTCTCATTATGTGCCTGGTACTGCATTTAGCACTGAAGACACAGACATGACCTTGTCCTCAGAAACTCCCACTGTAATGAAGACACCCATTAATTCATTCTACATATATTTACTTAGTGTTGTGCTAATTACCAGGCACATAAAGATAAGCACCTCAGTCATTGAACCTCAAAGAAATCACAATGTAATGAAGGGAAAGAGTTGCCAAAACCATGTCTCAAATATCTGTGTAACCACAGACTAGGACAATGCTTGGCACAGGTTCAGCAGCTCAAAGATTTCTGACTGTATGAGTAAAACAACATATGAAAAATGATGTCTGTACAAAAATATAATAATAATGATCACCATAAAAATGATATGAAAAAAAGTGTTGTGGTTAGGGTTAGAGTTTGGAAAAAAAGAACACCTGCGTTAAGGAGCATGTGAGTTAAGGTGATAAGGAAGACTCCTCATAGGAGGGTAATATTCATCTGGTATATGATTTCCTATTAGGAGGCCCACATAGGAACTAAAAGGAGTGATAGGAACAAATTTAGACCAAGACTGCTTTAAAAAGCCTATGCTACTGGAGTTGTTTGGCAATAAAATTTCCAAGTGCCTGCTTCTTAAATTTTTTTATGTTGTGTCTTTTCTTCCAACTTCTTTGCTGGAACTTGAAAAAAACAGACATAAAGTTAAAAGCACAAAATTTAAATGCCAGTGAATGGAAAGTTGAACCTCACTCAATATTAATGCAAATCTATAGGTTAAAAATACATTTAACATCATAATTGTCAAAAGTTATACATAAAAATGAAAAATGTGCTACTGCACATATAATGTCATTTTTCAAGTTCAAAGCTGACACTATTTTTATCTCTGTGTGGGGAATATGTTCAAAGAAAAGGAGAAGAAAAAAGAAAACTCAACTTCTTTTTTCCTGCATTACATATGTAGATCAGTTCTTGGCTTACAGTTTCCATTTATATTTAGAGGGATATTCTCCATTTTATATGACCAAGACATGCCATCTCTGACTTCAACAAAACAGGGTTGTGCTGTCTATAAGAATTATTTTGTATCATTCAGCAATGATGTAGAATCCAAGAACCCATAAATCCTAACATGTTATAGTCCTGGGCTAATATACGGAATATTATTTTATTTCCATTTCAACTTTAATTCAGGTATTATTACCTTTTTTTACATTTCCATTTATTCAACAAACATGCATGGAACACCCACTGTGAGTCAGGTATTGTTCTATGCTCATAGTAAAAAACCGTGCAAAACAGTGTATCAAATCACTGTCCTCATAAAGCCTATTCTATTGGGGGAAATAAACAGGTAAGTTAATATCTAATATGTCAAGTAGTGATAAGTACAATGGAGAAAAATAAAGCAAGCTGAAAATGACAGGCAGTGTGTGTGGACTAGAGGAAGGGTAATATATAAGGTTATTGAGGAAGGCTCTACTAGCAATGTTTAATGTGACCTGAAGGAAGTGAGGGAACTAGTTATGTGAAAATCTGAAAGAACATTCCAGGCAGAAGAAAAAGCAAGTGTAAAGGCTTTGAGGTAGGAGCAAGCCTGAAATGCTCAAGGAGGACTGCATGGCTGGAGTGAAGTGAAGGAAAAGGGAAAGTCGTAACACATATAGAAGGGGTACATCTTGAGATGTGTAGGCAACAATAAAGACTTCAACATTTCCTTTTAGTGAGATGGAAATTCAGGTGAGGATTCACAGAGGACTGAAATAATCTTACCTGTATTTTTACAGCAGATTATTAGGGTCAAGAGCTAAAAAGCAGGGAAGACATTTTGGTAGGAGAAGAAGAAACAGGAGAGAGAGGAATGGTCTTGAAACCAAATAAAGAAATTTTTCAAAGAGGTAGGAATATTAAACCTTCATAGGTTAAGATGAGAACTGAGAATTCATCCACTGGATTTGTCAACATAAAAATTATTGTTAACCTAGCCAAGAGTGATTTTCCATAGTAGTACAAACAAGATCCTAAATAAAATGGGTTCAAGTTTTGTAAACCAGAAGTATCTAAGACAGGTCTTAATCAATTTAGAAGTTTATTTTCCCAAGGTTAAGGACATGCCTATGACATGGCCTCAGGACGTCCTGAGAACATGTGCCCAAGGTAGTACAGCAAAAGCTTGCTTTTATGTGTTTTAGGGGGGTCTGGGACATCAATCAATACATGTAAGTTGTACACTTGTTCAGTATGGAAAGGCAAGACAACTGGAAGTGGGGAGATTGTTGCAGGGTGGCTTTCAAGTCCTAGGTGGATTCAAAGATTTTCTGATTGGCAATTGTTTGATAGAGTTTATCTAAAGATCTGGCATCAGTAGAAGGGAGTGTCTAGGATAAGATAAGGGATTGCGGAGAACAAGGTTTTTACTATGCAGATGAAACTACCAGGTAGCAAGCTTCAGAGAGAGTAGATTGTCTTAAGGTCTCTGTTTTAATGTTGATGCTGGTCACCTGGTACCTGAATTCCAAGAGGAGAAGGATATAATGGGGCATGTGGACAACCCATTCCCATCATGGCCTGAACTCATGTTTAAGGTGAACTTTGGAATGCCCTTGGCCAAGAGGAGGGATCAATTCAGTTGGTTGGGGGAGGCTTAGAATTTCTTTTTTTTTTTTTTTTTTTGGTTTACATTATCCTCCTCTGGCCAAGATTTGCCAGAGGCAACATCAATGGCCAAACTTTTATTCTGTCCCATAGCATTTCCGAGGTGGCATAGCTGCCTGCTCTGGGTCTATCCTGTCCCTTGGTGGGACCACTATGGCCAAGTGACTTTGAGCCAAAAGACCTATAGCTAATTTAAGTGTTCAAAGCCAGATGGGAATGGAGGCAGACAGGCATTCATCAAACCTTAAGATAGAAAAGCCAACAAAAAAAGCCAAAGATGAGTTTACAAAATTGACTTATCTATAACTTCTATGCATTGAGCTACTATCATCTTGGTTTTAGTTATCTACTTGTAGTGATTAGCTATAAAAAAAATAAATATTTTGTTAAAACCATTTAAGCTGCAGAATTCATAGAGACTTGCACTGCAAAGTCTTTCTTTTGCTGTCCTTTAGTAATTTTTCCTAGAGTGGCTGATGATTTTTTTAAATTTTACATATTTATCTGTATAAATTTCATAACTTGGAGCACTATATCCAGAAGGCTTTGTCACTAGGTATCTTTTTTTTTTTTTTTTTTTTTTTTGAAAAAGAGTCTTGCTCTGTCACCCAGGCTGGAGTGCAGCAGTGCAACCCCGGCTCACTGCAACCTCTGCCTCCCAGGTTTCAGCGATTGTCCTACCTCAGCCTCCTGAGTAGCTGGGATTACAGGCATGTGCCACCACGCCTGGCTAATTTTTTGTACTTTTAGTAGAGATGGGGTTTCACAATGTTAGCCAGGATAGTCTCAGTCTCCTGAGCTTGTGATCCACCTGACTCAGCTTCCCAAAGTGCTGGGATTACAGACGTGAGCCACCACAACCGGCCCACTAGGTATCTTGATATCCTCTCAGTAATTTTCTTTCAGTTAGAAATTCCTTATGATTGAGATGGATGGAAAAGGGCCATGTAACAACCCAGGAGGCAAAGTCCCTTATTTTGCCAGCTATTTAGGCATCTATGTGTCTATCCTTGATTTGAAGAATTTAAACTAATTGTATCCCTCAAAATTGGCCCTTACAATCTCACATGCCTACCTGTTCTGTGATAGTACCTGAACCAAGAGGGATAGGTGCTTTTATATTTTTAGTAGTGGGGTAGGGCATTAGCAATGAAAATAAATCAGGTCCAGTAAGATTTTAAAAGGTTTTAAATTGGGGGGATATCAGCTAGAAAGGAAAGAAGGTAATCTTTTCTTGTTTGTTCGTTTTCACTGATTTTGTAAGCTATTTAGAATTAGCAATGTTTTAAAAAAAAAAAGGACATAAGCTTTGTCTAGTTTTGATAATGACAGGTAAAGAAAACTCATGGGTAGTTAAACATTTAAATGATCTAATATTAAGTCATAGAACAAATTATATTAACTTAGACAGAGGAAAAATTATTGAATTCACATTCACATCTTTATATACAGGCTGGGCTCAGTGTCATATGAGAGCAGTTTATTTTGGCTGTCATCTTCTCCCAGGTCTGAAGATGAGGCTTCGTTTAACTTGAATTTTATGCCAGATATTGGTGTTGATGTTCAAGATTCAGTAGAAGTCAGTGCTCCTTTCTAGATGAGGTAGATGTATGCAGAGTCAAAACATTGTAACTTAATACCACAAAGGGATAGTTAACAATATTTTATATAGACCTTTTTTAATGGGGCAGAGTGGAGTCTCTCAATTGTTGCCTAATCATCAAACTGGAGGTGGTGTTTATTGTGTCTTAGTTGGAAACCATAGAAGGATTCTGTAACCTTGGGGTGATTAATTTTTCTATTTGACAAGCCTCCAGCAATAAGTCTAAGTCAGAGAGTTAATTTAGGATTTGAATTGAGGATGTTTTTCAAAGATGTTAAAAAGGTTCACAACATTTTATTAAAACTACATTACATAATAATAATTTGATAAAGAAGTTATGTGGGTATAAATTCTTAATTCTTTTAAAGTTTAGTTGATTTTTTATAATTAAAAACCTAATAAAAACAAACAGGAATTATTTTGATAAAACATTAAAGCTTTGTTTCTTTGTCTAATTACCAAAAAGGAAAAAATAAAGACCCTCTGCAGTGACTTCTTTTCCTTATGCAGAGCCCATTTATATAACCTGAAAGTCAAACCTGCTGAAAAGAGAAATTGAGTTAATCAGACATGGGAATAGTGTGTCCGGCATCATGAGTAAACTCTATATTATAGCAGCCTTGAGCAGGGAATATGTGAGTCTTAGCAACAGCATAGGAAGTTGCCTAATTATATTGAACACTTAGGATATATATTGGGCCTCAAAAATAATACCACAAAGTGAAAGCCTCAGAAGGAAAAGTTTTCCTTTGGCCTTCTTTTGTCCTTCTATCTCGCAGTTTCTCAAGGCTGGCCATAAAAACTAGAATCTCACTTCTCAAGGTGGGTCCTAGAAATCAGAACTCCTTTTCCTCAAAGCCAGTCATAAAACCTAAAAATATTACTCTAATTTTTCTCAAAGTAGACACTTAATGTCCTTCAGGACACCCAGCTAAGGACACTGAGGCAAGGGGTGGAGACGGGTGGTGGCTGGTCTTGCAGTAGACTGCCCAAGATCCAATTATGAGCTTTTTCACTGCAGCAACTTTAATGTAAGCTATTGGAGTTGGAATTACTGTGGCTGCTGGCACCAGAATTGCCCTCCAATATTCCATTATTCTTAGATGTGCTATCCAAGCAGCTAGGGCCTGCTGTGAAATCTTAATTTTTCCTCCATCCTTCTGTATACAGCTGTCTGTAAAGAAATCATCTGACCTTACTTGTTGTTTGTAAATTATGAGACCCCTGTATCCAGGAGGAAGGAAATGCATACTTGGGGAGGTTAAGAAGAATCTAGACAAACACGCCTTACTGAGTTCCCCCACACATGCTACTGGCAATGATTTATACCCTTGTGTTTCATCATATTTTTACATGGCTATCCGTAGTTTGTTGAACTTAACCATTTAAAAAAAATGGGCAATTTCTCCTGTATCTTAGGTCTTTATTCTGGTAACTCCCACATATACATGGCAAAAAAAATCTATGCCTTCTTTTTAATCAATTTGTCTTTTGTGAGTTGATACCTTTAGAGGGCTCCTGCTCCCTAAACACATTAAGAAAAAACAAGAATACAGAATTAAGTTATACTGGAGGAAAATACTGCTTTTTTTAAAAAACCTTCAAACTAAGGAATTTCAGCTTCAGGCAATAACAACAGACTTAGAACTGGAGGAGGGAAAGAAAAAAATGTTACAGGTGCCAACAAAAATAGAAGGGGAGAGTTGCCATCCCAGGCCTTCTCAAATTTTCTCATAGTAAAAGGTGATCTCTGATGCCTCCCAAAGTCAACAAGGTTGGGTAATGCAATACAAGAAAGCAGAGCTTTAGACGTGAGAAGAATCTCCTCATGACTGTTTAAACTCCACAAAAAAAGCAGAAGACCCTGAAAAGGGGTGGGTTGCACTTTTATTCTGAGTTCTTTAAGGGGTCAGAGTCATTAGAAGCTTTCTCTTGTTTTTTCACTTGGTAACAAAGATAGCAAAAAGGGAAGGAGGAAAAAAGTGGAAGAAAAGAAAATTAAAAAAACAATTTTTTTAAGAAAGGAACCAAACAGAGAAACCAAGCACATGGTTTGTTGTTTTTTGTTTTGTTTTGTTTTGTTTTGTTTTGTTTTGCACCTGAGGAAAATTTTAGCCAACTAAGAGGCCTGGTTCCCCACAATTTAGAATTCTTATTCTGATTTGAACAAGTATAATTGGTCAAATCCAATGAAAGAAAGTTCAAAACAAACAAACAACAACAAAACAATACAATTACTGAGCCATTCTCTAATGGTAAAGAGAAATTAAGACCAGTTGGTTGTTTATCTTAATTTTTAGCCATTAAGGAAAATTTTCAAGATAAAACCTCAATTTAGCCACTTACCAAGGAATGGGGCCCAGACTCAAGACCAAGACTACTGTCTACCATCTCAGTAGCAGGAAGAAACTCAAACTCACCCTCCTTGTTGGAAGTGAGCTAAAACTCCAGAAATGAGTTGCCTGCCCTCCATAATCATAGAAGCAGGAAAATTTGTCTTCCTTGTTGGGAGGGAGTAAAACTGCAGAAAAGGAGTTATACAGCAAAAGAAACCTTAGATCTCAACCAAATTTTGGAAGACCAGGGTTTCTCTGAATGGGGGAACCTCCTGAGTATCAGAACCTGTCCTATTGGTTTGGGCAATAAAGACAGCCCAAGCTGGTACCAAGCACCAACAGGAGATTTGTCAAAGGTCAGGGCCTCCTCCATGCAGAGTCCCTTCCATTGGTCACCAATTTGTAAACCAAAAGTATCTGAGACTGCTTTCAATCGATTTAAAAGTTCATTGTGCCAAGGTTAAGGATATTCCCATGACATGGCTTCAGGAGGTCCTGAGAACACGTGCCCAAGGTGGTCAGGCTCCAGCTTGGTTTTATATGTTTTAGGGGAACATGAGACATTAATCAATACATGTAGGATGTACAGTGACTTGGTATGGAAGGTAGGACAACTCAAAGTTCTGCAGGGGGTCTTCTAGGTCATAGGTAGATTCAAAGATTTTCTGTTAGCAATTGGTTTTAAGAGTTTATATCTAAAGACCTGGAATCAACAGAAGACAGTATCTGAGTTAAGATGATGGCTTGTGGAAAACAAGGTTTTCATTATGCAGATGAAACCTTCAGGTAACAGGCCTCAGAGAGAATAGATTGTTTTAAGGTCTCTGTTTTAATGTTAATGCTGGTCAGTTGTGCCTAAATTCCAAGGGGAGGAAGGTATAATGGGGCATGTTGACCACCCATTCTCAACATGGCCTAAACTCATGTTTCAAGTTAACTTTGGAATGCCCATGACCAAGAAAAAAGGTCCATTCAGTTGGTTGGGAGGGGGCTTGGAGTTTTATTTTTGGTTGACAAAATAAAATGGAAAGACAAGAATTATAGACACAGAATTGGAGTACAGGTACTTCTTATGGATTTTGCTATAAAAAGGAGCAGATAAATAGAGCAACAGCTTAAAGAGTATGTGGGGTAAAGTGATTTTTAAAATAAAAGATATTCCAAGAAACAAAGGATATTATCCATAGAAGAAGAAAAATTGATTATGGATGAAAGAGAAAAGAAAGTAGAGAATTTCTGGAGCAATGATCTTATGTAGGAAAGAGGAGATGAGACCTAGCACATGAGGTATGGGAAGTGACCTCAAGTAGGGTACTAGAAGGAAACTCAGAATATGTGGTACAGATGCAGGCATGTAAGAAAATATGGAAGTAGGGGCTGGTGAATGTTCTTTTCTGGTTTCTTTTACTTTCTTAGTAAAATAGAAAGCATGAATTTCTGTTGAGAGCAAGAGTGTAGTTTTGAGGAAAGTGAAGATATGTTACAGTCCATTTATCTGAGTTGAGAATAAATGAGCTAGAAATATAAAGTAGAATTAAGGGTGAACCTAAGAGTCCCCCTGCTATGAGTAGTATCGATTAAAAGTGAGACCAGTCAGCATGGTTTTGACAGACAAAGATGTTATTGGCTAATCCAAGGACTCACAACTAGTGAGCAGCTCTATACTGGTTGCCATTTTTGTCATGGTAAATCCATATCTCCTCCCATTATCCTTCAACAATAGATAGACATAACCTACCATTCCACCTCTGATCACAAATATGTGAGATCATTCAGAATAGAGACTGATTCACCGTGGTGTTTCTGGTGACTGGCACAATGCTTAGCACATAGTTGTACTCAAAAATATCTCAAATTGAGCAAAAGACATTTTCATTAGAGAAAGCATGAGTTTCTCAAAATAGTATAAATTTTGAATGTTGAAGGTAGCCTCTCAAAGCTATGCAAATATAGCTTGAGTTGCTGAAATAACATGTTCTCTATAAACTGTTAATTTGGTCCAGAGTTTGAAGGTCTACCTACCACTCACACTTTGTATATCTACCTCCAAAGGAACTTTTGATTCTGATTCTGTTGGTTATTTTTTCACAATCATGCTCATACAGAATTTCTTAAAACACTGCAATAGAAAGAGAATAAAAATTACAATTTTGTCCACTGTATTACTGAGAAATATAAGGTAGCATTTGCAGCCTTACTCTGGTACTGCACTGTACCTTACTTGGACTGCCATCAATCCATACTGTTATACCAACTCAACAAAGCAGTCCATCATCCTATACAAGCCTTTTTAGTTATGGGCTTCTAAAATTAGTCTTAGATATATAGAAACTCTTAGATACTATCTCAAGGACATCTCATGATGCTAGAAACTGCTCTTTACTCCTCTAAATATCTGCAGAAAAACTGTTCAATTCCCTTCCTTTGTAACTTAACATTTGTTGCCTATAATTGTTCATTATCTTTGTGTGTTTGTATTTTACCTTCCCAATTAGATCATGAATTTATTTGTAACACAGTGAACATCCATAATATTTATAAATATTATTTTTATTAAATATAACCTACTTATTAAAATAATGTTTATTTTAAAAGTAGGAATGAGAAAAAGAACTAGACTAAGAATGATTATCATTTATCAAATACTTATCCTGTACCAGGACCTATGTTGAGAGTTTTACACAATTTAATTATGTTAATATGGAGATAACATTTTACTTCCATCTTAACTCTTTTTGCAAGGTTACATAAAGATTTAGCAACTTGCCCAAGGTCACACAGCTAACAGGTATTTGAACTGTAACTCCAAAGTCAGTGTTCTTAAACACTCACTACATTGCCTTCCTAGAAAAGTGCTTTTTATATAACAGATAATAAATATTTATTGGATGAGTGAATAGTCTTAGCAGCATTATTGTCAATTCTATGTGGTTAGATTGTAATTAAAACAAGCTCTGTGTCTATTCTAAGTGGTTAGGTTGTAATTAAAACAAATATATCATGAGTATTCTCTAGTTCATAATGTCTTTATCCCCAAAAAAACTTTCGCCGTTGACCTTAAGTGCCCTAGACAAATAGAAGATAGACACTTAATCAGCTATTTTTTAAATCACTCATATTTTTGTAATTTCTACCTGCCTGGTTTTCCATAATTCTAATGTTTTTTCCATACTTGAGATCTCATTTAGGCTACAGTGTAAATCAGTAGTACCAAGAGTCTGGAAGCCATCCATCATAATCAGTTTGATCTTATTTTTAGTATAATTGAGTCAAAGTTACTTATCCAATTTCTTTTAGGGTTTCCCTCCATGTCTGACACTATGCATAGAATCTTACTCATCAAATAAACTCTTCTGAAGAATCCAAAGTTTATGGAACATGGGATGAAAAACAATAGTTATAGAAAGTGAAAAAACATAGTTATCTTTAGATACTTGGTATGAGCACTACACTAGCTAATCTGTAATATGAAATCTGAAAGTAAAATAAAACCTAGAGGAAGAAAAAAATAAACAATTAAATGAAGACAGAGCAGCCAGAAGATACAATAATGTTGCCAAATATTGCTTGGCATGAAGACTTAGTAGCTCCCAAAATTCAACTCTGTCTGAAGATAAACAATTCAGATAAGCTAAAGCAACACTCCAAAATCAGGAAGGAAAGGCAAATCACACTTATCTATAAGCCCTATGCATCTTCCTGGTATGCATTACTATGTGCATACATACATAAATGCACAAATCATCTAAAGGTCACCGGATTTGACTCTTCTTTTATGAAGAGGTTGTTTCAATTAATTGACTATGGCATATCAATCATAGCAAGACTGGCAAGTAAATCTAAATTGTGAAATACCATAAATTTTCTTATAGCACAAAAGCAAATTGAAATATGAAGCAATGAAACAGTTTAGAATACAGTAAGTTTTACATAATACAAAAGCTTAGTACATGTATATGTCTTTTGTTTTTCAAATATCTTTGTGTTCATTTCCATATGTTATTTTCTCAATAGCCTTTTAAGGTCAAGCTGTCTCATTCCTATTGCTCTGTTCATTCATTTGCTCATTGTGATTCATTTTTGGATGAATTCATCATCAAACAAATATTTAATGAACTCTATGCCTCAGGCATTACGCTAGGTACTAGGTATATAGTGAACAGAATAGACAAATTCCTAGCCATTACAGAGCTTACAACCTGTAATATAATTTAAAAGCTAAGCAAATAAATGTACAATTACAAATTGTGATAAGGGTTTAGGGAAATAATAAGTAATTAGGAGTATGAGAGAGTGAAACAGTGAGAGAGAGCCCCTAGGAGGAATCCCATGGATAGAGAAGCCATCTCTAAAATGATTAACACTTAAGTTAAAATGTAAAGACTAAAAGGTGCCAGTCTTTCAGTGTATGAAGAATGTTCCAGGCATATGAGACAGTGATGGCCAAAGTCCTTAGGCAAGAAGCCCTTGAGTCTTCCAAAACTGAAAGAAAACCATGTGGCTAAACCAAAGGGAAAGACTGTCATGCTATGAACTAGAGGAGACATGCAAAGACCAGATCATGGAGGGATTTGAGGACACTGTGTTAAGGAATTTAAAATGCATTCTTAGTACAATAAAAAGACATTAAAATGTTTTAAGAAAGGAAAAAGGGCAAGATTATTAGATTTATATTTTTCAAGTTAATAAGACTAGTAGGTTGATGTGTGAATAGTGTATTGTAAAATAAAGTGATCAAGCTAAAATGCTATTGTTTGTAGTCCAGGTAATAGATAGTGGTAACTTGGACTCTGGTAGTATTAGTAAATATGGAGACAAATGAATTTTAGATATGCCAAAAATGATGATGGGTTGAATGAAGAAGATAAGGGAAAGAAAGGCATTGAAAGAAATACTCAGGTTCTGGTTATAGCAACTAGGTAAACGGTGAAACAAAGCGACCTGAGCAATGGGAAAGGTCTTTCCCAAGAAATGAAGGTAATCAACAGAATCAATATATATTTCTGTTGTGTGAGCCTTTCAAATTTCATGCATTTTTATTTTAAGAGCCTCTACTGAGCATCTTATAAATGCTAAATCCTACCCTTGCCTCTGAGAAATGGAAGCTAAGTAAGATTCAGTGGCTTTGCACTAGGATTCAGACTGGGGAAGAGAATCATATAAACATTCAAATTTTCTTCCACGTGATTCATGTTACAATAATCTGGTAGGACTCAACAGAGAAACTAGAGGTCAGGAGAGACTTCAAAGAGATGACATCTGATCAAGTCTTCATGAATAAAAAGAAATCATTATTTTATTTGAATAAGGTGAGGATAGCTACTTCTGTATTTTATTGTATTAAACAAGAAATTTTCTATTTCCACTGAGTTCCCAGTATGGAAGGTCTAATATTTGATACATGCTTAATAAACCCCTTTAAGCTTGTTAAAGAAAAATCAAAATGGAAGCCCAAGTTTAGAATACCCTTATTCTAAGCACTATAACCACACAATCAAAACTTAAGTCATCCTGATTTCCTCTAAACACTACCTATAATAATAGACAAAACAAAAAGCAAGCTTTTTGTCCTTGTCAGCATGGTTCAGTAACATTAAACCAATCAGTTATACAAAATCAGCTTAAATAGCTCTGCTTACCATAAAATAAGTGGTAATATAGTAGCCAATCACAAGAAAAAGTAAAAATATCTCCTCCTTTATGCTTTATAAACTATGCTGTGAGTGTTGTGAGCAGAGCTCCTTACCACTTGAGGGTTCAAAGTCTCCCAGTTTGAGAGCTATTCTTTTGTATACACAGTAAACTTCTAATTTTTTTTTTCAATTTCAACTTTTATTTTCTGGGCATACATATGCAGGTATGTCACATGCATATATTGCATGATGCTGATGTTTGAGGTGTGATTCATCCCGTCATCCAGGTAGTGACTGCAGTACTCAATAGGTAGTTTTCCAAGCCTACTCTCCTTCTCTCCCCAATTCTAGCAGACCCTAGTATTTATTGTCCCCAGTTTTATGTCAATGTGCACCCAAAGTTTAGCTCCCACTTATACGTGAGAACATGGGGTATTTGGTTTTCTGTTTCTGCATTAATTTGTTTATGATAATGGTCTTCAGATGCATATGTTTCTGCAAAGGAAATGATTTAGTTCTTTTACATGGCTGCATAGTATTCCATGCTATATGTACCTCATTTTCTTCATTCAGTCCACTGTTGATGGACACCTAGGTGGATTCCGTGCCTTTGCTATTATGAATAGTACTGTAATGAACATACAAATGCATGTGTCTTTTTGGTAGAACAATTTGTTTTCCTTAGAATATATACTCAATAAAGGGATTTCTGGGTTAAATGGTAGTTCCAATTTTAGTTCTTTGAGAAATCTCCAAACTGCTTTCCACAGTGGCTGAACTAATTACATTCACATCAACAGTGAAAATGGGCAAGGACATGAACAGATGCTTCTCAAAAGAAGATACAGAAGTGGCCAACAAAAATATGAAAAAGTGTTCAACATCACTAATCAACAGAGAAATGCAAATCAAACCCACAATGAGATATCATCTCACACCAGTCAGAATGGCTATTATTAAAAAGTCAACAAATGACAGATGTTTGCAAGACTGCAAAGAAAAGGGAACTTCTATAATGTTTAAATTTGATCTGATTTTATTTCTGACAGATTTCATAAACACTTAGTAACCCCTATTTTGGGCATAATATTCTATTATGCATTATGGAGCTATGTTCTTTGTCCCTAAGTTGTCCTCTTCTGTTGCAGAGATTAGGCACACATGTATAAAAGAGTCAGAGAATAATGCTACCATGAGATAAACCAGTGGGGATGATGTGATAGAGACTGCCTCTATATAAAAGCTCAGGGGATTCAAAACAAAAAACAAACAAAAACACTGTAGAGTGGGCTTGGTTAGAATGCACTTTCCCTAATGGATAAACTTCCACTTACTCTCTGAAGGAACTCTAGGCAGTCTCACCTCTTTTCTCTGTCATATTCTCCTGCTATTCTCATAATGATATTTCCAACATTTGATCCCCATCTCTCCCCATCCAATGGTCAGCAGTTGACCTCCCTTACTTCCTATTTCAAAGAGTAAATAGAAGACATCCCACTGGATGTCTCTCAATTTCCCACCATAAACATACACATGCACTCATATTTTCACACATCTGTACTTAGATACATGACACCAACCATGACAAATACTTTTTGGATCTCAACCATTCCCATCTTCTGGGGAAATATTTATTATTTGTTAGGTCTTCTGTCTTAGCTTCTCCTCAACAATATCTCATTAGCATTTTTCAATGAAGGGTAAGCTTGTATTAGTCTACACATATATAAGGCATACCTCAGAGATACTTCAGGTTCAGTTCTAGATCATCACAATAAAGCAATTATCACCAAAAAGTGAGTCATATGAATTTTTTTGTTTCCCAGTTGTCTTAGTCCATTTGTGTTGTTACAAAGATACCTGACATTGAGTAATTTATAAAGAAAAAAAGGCTTACTTTGCTCACAATTTTGTTGGTCAGAAAACTGGGCATCTGTTGAAAGCCTCAAGCTGCTTCCACTTATGGCAGAAGACAAAGGGGAGCCAGCATGCACAGAGATCATATGGTGAAAAAGGAAACAAAGGGAGACAGGGTGGTGCCAGTTTCTCTTTAACAATCAGCCTCATGGGAACTAACAGAGCAAGAACTCACTCATTACAGTGAGACGACGCCAAGCCACTCATGCTGGATTGGCCCCTAGGACCCAAACACCTCCCATTTGGTCCCACCTCCAACACTGGGGATCAAATTTCAACATGACGTTTGCGGGAGGTAAACATTCAAACTATGCCACCAGTGCATATAAAAGTTACATTTATACTACACTGTAGTCTATTAAGTGTGCAATAGCATTATATCTCAAAAAGCCTTTACATTTTAATTAAAAAATATTTTATTGCTAGAAAAGTGCTAAAGATGATCTGACCCTTCAGTGAGTCATAATCTTTTTGCTAGTAGAAGGTCTCACTTCAATGTTGATGGCTGCTGACTGATCAGGATGGTAAATGATGAAGATTGGGGTGGCTGTGGCAATTTTTAAAAATAGGACAACAATGATGTTTGCCACATTTATTGGAATTTCCTTTCATGAAAAATGTCTTTGTAGCACATGGTGCTGTTTGATAGCATTCTACCCATAGTAAAACTTCTTTGGGAATTGGAGTCAATCCTCTTGAATTCTGCCATTACTCTATCAACTAAGTTTATGGAATATTCTAAAGACTTTGTTGTCGTGTCAACAATGTTCACATCATCTTCTTTAGAAATAAATTTTGTCTCAAAAAAACACTCTCTTTGCTCATCCATAACAAGCAACTCTTCATCTACTCAGGTTTTATCATGAGATTGCAGCAATTCAATCACATCTTCAGGCACCACTTCTTAGTCTAGTTCTCTTGCTATTTCCATGTCTGCAGTTACTTCCTCCACTAAAATATTGATCCTCTCAAAGTCATTCATGAAGGTTGGAATCAATTTCTTCCAAACTTCTGTTAATGTTGATATTTTGACCTCCTCCAGTGAATCATGAATGTTCTTAATGGCATCTAGAATGGTGAATCTTTACTAGAAGGTTTTCAATTTACTTTGCACAGATCCCTCAAAGGAATTACAATCTATGGCAGCAATAGGCATATGGAATGCATTTCTCAAATAATAAGACTTGAAAATTAAAATTACTCCTTGATCCATGGGATGCAGAACAGATATTGTGTTAGTAGGCATGAAAACACATTAATCTCCTTGTATTCTTCCATCAGAACTTTTGAGTGATTAGGTGCTTTATCAATAAGCAGTAATACTTGGAAGAGATCTTTTTTTCTGAGCAGATTACAAAAGTGGGCTTAAAATATTCAGAAAACCAGGTTTTGGCCATAATCCCAAAAGACAAAATCTCAGATGCCTTAGTCCTGAATGTTAAAATCCCAAAAGATAAACATCCTGAAAGTTTAATATCCTGATAACCACAATCCTAACAAATTAGCATCTCAAAAATATAATTCTGAAAAAATAATTTTAAAATTTAAAAGACATTTATTTACATTTTTAAAAGTGGATTTGAGAAACATATAAAAACATGAGAGAACACTTCATAGGAAACATTACACAATGAAATAGGCAATAATAACATATATATTTTGGCAAACATGAACACTTAGGGATACTAAAGACAGTTGCCTAGGTAATTTTTGCGAGTACATAGCAAGCGTATATATTTATTGAGTACACGTGATTTTTTTTTTTTTTTTTTTTTTGAGACAGAGTTTCGCTCTGTTGCCCAGGCTGGAGTGCAGTGACACGATCTCGGCTCACTGCAGCCTTTGCCTCCTGGGTTCAAGCAATTCTGCTGCCTCAGCCTCCCAAGTAGCTGGGACTACAGGCATGTGCTGCCACGACTGGCTAATTTTTGTATTTTTAGTAGAGATGAGGTTTTACCATGTTGGGCAGGATGGTCTTGATCTCCTGACCTCGTGATCCACCTGTCTTGGCCTCCCAAAGTGCTGGGATTACAGACGTGTGCCACCACGCCCAGCTACATGTGATGTTTTGATATAGGCATGCAATGTGAAATAATCACATCATGGAAAATAGGAATATCCATCACCTCAAGCATTTATCCTTTCTGTAACAAACAATCCAATTACACTCCTTTTAGACACTGATTTTCAACTGTGGGGTGAGTTGTCACCCCTTGCCCCCTCATTGTTCAAGGGTCAACTTCAATGTGTTTTGTTACACTGGAAGTAATTCTATATCAGCAAGTGTTATTGATTCAGAAGGTTGCTGGGTTTGTTGAAATATATTTATTCTCTGACAAAAAACAATTTTGAAGGCAAGCACTGGCATTATGTGTCAAGGGGCAGAAGTCATAAACAATTCAATCATTTGGCAAGGGAGTTTTTTTTTTTTTTTTGGTGTTTTTTGTGTGCGTTTTCACTTCTATAATCTTCAAAAACACTTGAAACATCAAGAGCAGATATTCCCCATCCAGTCCACTCAGACACACATACTAATCTCCTCTGGAAATATCCTCACAGACACAGCCCAAATAGTGCTTTACCAGTGTATTAGTCTGTTTTCACACTTCTAATAAAGACATACATGAGACTGAGTAATTTATAAAGCAAAGAAGTTTAATGTACTCATAGTTCCACATGGCTGGGGAGGCCGCACAATCATGGTGGAAGGTGAGGAGGAGCAAAGGCTTGTCTTACCTGGTGACAGGCAAAAGAATGTGTGCGGGGGAACTCTCGATTATAAAACCATCAGATGTCAAGAGGTTTATTCACTATCACAAGAACAGCACAAGAAAAACCTGCCCCCATGTTCAGTTACCCCCCACTGGGTCCCTCACATGACATGTGGGAATTATGGTAGCTACAATTCAAGATGAGATTTGGGTGGGGACACAGCCAAACCATTATCACCCAGGTTTTGAAGTGTCCATTCATCCAGCCTATTGAAGCCTAATATTAACTCTACCTCTTATCACCTTGGGATCCATTGCATCTCAAACCATACTTAATTTCCAAATAAAGACAATAACAAGGTATAATAATAGTTCTGCCCACCATGATGCAACTAATATGATGCAGCTATCCTGCATACAACTGAAAATTCATTAATCCCTTTCCCAGAATTAAGCTTTCAAGATTTCAACTTTAGGATTTTAATCTTTTTGGATTTGGATCTTTTGAGATTTCAACATTGGAATTATGGCTTTCAGAACTGGGACTTTCAGGATTATGATTGGCACTACAGTAAACCATACTGTCATCCAGGCTTTGTTCTTCCAATTCTAGAAAATAGGCAGAGTAGATTTAGCATAATTCTTAAGGGCCCACAATTTTCAGAATGGTAATTAAGCAGTGGCTTCCACTTAAAGTGACCGGGTCCATAAGTTCCTAACGAGAGTCAGCCTGTCTTTGAAGTTTTGAAGGCAGGAACTGACTTTTCCTGTTTACCTATGAAAGTTCTAGGTAGCACCTTCTTTCATTAGAAGACTTTTTTTCCTACATTGAAAGTCTGTTGTTTAGTGTAGCCACCTTCATCAATGATCTTAGCTAGATCTTCTGGATAACTTGCTATAGGTTCTATATCCACTCTTGCTTCTTCACCTTGCAGTTTTATATAATATGGATGGCTTCTTTCCTTAAACTTCATGAAGCAACATCTGCTAGCTTGCAACTTTTCCTCTGTAGCTTCCTTACTTCTCTTGGTCTTCAGAGAATTAAAGAAACTTAGGGCCTTGCTCTGGATTAGGCTTTGGTTTAAGGGAATGTAGTGGCTGTTTTGATCTATGTAGACCATTAAAACTTTCTCCATATCAGCAATAAGGTTGTTCCACTTTCTTATCATTCATGTGTTTACTGGAGTAGCACTATTAATTTCCTTCAAGAACTTTTCCTTTGCATTCACAACTTGGCTGTTTGGTGCAAGAGGCCTAGTTTTCAGCCTGTCTTGCCTTTCGACATACCTTCCTCACTAAGTTTAATCATTTCTAGCTTTTGATTTAAAGTGAGAGAAGTGTGATTCTTCTTTCCACTTGAACACTTAGAGACCATTGTAAGGTTATTACCTGACCTAATTTCAATATTGTTGTGTCTCAAAAAATAGAGAAGCTCAAGGGGAGATACAGAGACAAGGGAATGGCCAGTTGGTGGAGGAGACAGAACACACACTTTTATCAGTGAAGTTCTTGATCCTATATGGGCACATTTTATGACACCCCAAACCAACCATAATAGTAACATTGAAGATACCGATCACGTATTACCGTAACAGGTATAATAATAATAATAAAGTGTGAAATATTGCAAGAACTACCAATATGTGACAGAGAGACATGAAGTGAGCATATGCTGTTGGAAAAATGTTGCCAGTAGACTTGCTAAACACAAGATTGTCACAAATATTTGATTTGTAGAAAACACAGTATCTGTGAAATTCAATAAAGTGAAAGTGCAATAAAATGAGTCATTTTTGTATTGTAAACATTCTCTTATTTGCTCTTCAATCCTTATCACTTTATTGAAACTACTGTAACAATGACTTTCTTGTTAAATAATCTACTGAACACTTCTCAGTCCTTAATTCAGTTGTTTTTTCAGTCCCATGGGCTCTTAAATATGCTCATTTTTCACTCTGCAAAAATATATATACTTTCCTTGACCTAGCATTTATTATCTGGTACCAGCTCCTATCCCTCTTCACAGGCCAATTGACATCTCTACTTTCATCTTAAAAACTCTTCAAACTTAACTTTTTCAAAACAGATTTCATTATCCTCCCACTACCATACGTAAAATGAACCTTTTCCAGAGTTCCCAAATTCAGTAAATGACACTTCTGCACACAGTTTCATGCAAACCAGGGAGCTGGGAGTAATCTCTAATACTGCCCTTCCTCTTACAACACTCATATAAAATTCATCTCCATGCCTTGGCATGTTTACTCCCAAATATATCAAATTAATTCATTTCTCTTCATCTTCACCAACACCCTCATTCATGCTGAGAGGTGAAGCCAGCTGAGCTTCTGGGTCAGGTGGGGACTTGGAGAACCTTTGTGTCTAGCTAAAGGATTGTAAATGCTCCAATCAGTGCTCTGTGTCTAGCTAAAGGATTGTAAATGCACCAATCAGCACTCTGTAAAATAGCACCAATCAGCACTCTGTGTCTAGCTAAATGATTGTAAACGTACCAATCAGCACTCTGGAAAATGGACCAAGTCAGCACTCTGTAAAATGGGCCAATCAGCACTCTGTAAAATGGACTAATCAGTGCTCTGTAAAGTGGACCAATCAGCAGGATGTGGGCAGGGCCAAAAAAGAGAATAAAAGCTGGCCACCCAAGCCAGCAGCAGCAACCTTCTCAGGTCCCCTTCCACACCGTGGAAGCTTTGTTCTTTCGCTCTTCAAAATAAATCTTGCTGCTGCTCACTCTTTGGGTCCACACTACCTTTATGAGCTGTAATGCTCACTGCAAGGGTCTGTGGCTTCATTCCTGAAGTCAGCAAGACCATGAACCCACTGGGAGGAACAAACCACTCCAGACATGCCACTTTTAAGAGCCGTAACACTCACTGCGAAGGGCCACGGCTTCATTCCTGAAGTCATCGAGACCACAAACCCACCAGAAGGAAGAAACTCCAGGCACCTCTGAAGGAACAAACTCCAGACACACCATCTTTAAGAGCTGTAACACTCACTGCAAAGGTCTGTGGCTTCATTCTTGAAGTCAGCAAGACCAAGAACCCACCAGAAGGAATAAACTCTAGTCGCATTTTGGCAACCTAGATGGGACACATTTTGGCGACCATGAAGTGACATATTTTGGTGACCATGAAGGGACTATCCTCTATCGCTAAGGGTCTGATGGAGTACCATCAGACCCTTTTCGCTTGCCATTCTGTCCTATTTTTCCTTAGAATTTGGGGGTTAAATACCAGACACCTGTCGACCAGTTAAAAGAGATTAGCACGGCCGCTGGACTAAAGACACGGGTGTCAGGCTTTCTGTGAAAGGGCTCTCTAACAACCCCTGATTTGGTTTGCCTAGAACCATCTTCCACTTTTCCTGTACTTCTGGGCTGAGCTGAGGGTCGACAAAGAAGAAAGCCATTCAACTCCGGGGTCCCGACAACAAGTTGATTGACCCTGCGGCCATGAGCAGAACTCTAAAAGTCATGTCGCCCAAACAAGACTCACCCATCTATCCCATCTATCCTGACCCTTGCCTCCTGGGTCCTAACGCCTGTCAGACAAACTTCCTCTTGCCTCTCTTCTCTCATCTCCCAGGGTAGTTCCGCTTCTAAAAACCACTTCCTGTCTCTGGTGCTTTCCTAGCTTCTCCTATAAGAATGATTTCTAGTATAAACCTCAGGACTCTGTTCCCTTCTTTAGGCACCTGGGCTCACCAATCAGAAGGACATAATTTTTGCCCAAAGCCCCGTCAGGCGGGGGACAATCTGGAATTTTAGGATCTCTCCTCAGACTAGCAGCCCTAACAAAAGTTCTCCAAGTCCCCACCTGACTCAGAAGCTCAGCTGGCTTCACCTCTCAGTACCATGCCTGGGACATAGCAGGCACCCTGTAAATATATATTGAATTAATGAAGGAGGGAAGATAGATGTATACACAGATTTGAATGAGCAAAATGAATAATGGTGATGAGCTATAGAAGACTCAGGCTGTTTAACAAAGGTTGCAAAGAAAAACTAGCTAGAGAACAGTTCTGAGAACAAGAAATTTAAGATTTTCATCTTTTCCATTGTTTTTTCTTCAGACAATTGTAAAGAGAAGATTTTCCTGTATCCTACAAAAAGCTGTATTTCTATTGCCAAGGGCTCTCCTCAGCCACAGGCTTACCAGATGTCTGGTCATGATGACTGAAGACAGTTTTAGTTTATTCTGTATACATAGTATAAGGCTCCAGAAGGCCAAGAAAGTCCTTAGACTGGGGATTTTGGAGGAGGAAAGTGGTGATTTTCTCTTTGCTCTAAAATTATGTGAGTTGTCCTTACTCTGCATGCAATATTTTGCCCTCTTTAGGGGTAGAGTAGAATTAGTTGTATCATTTGTTTGACTTAATATATTATGTTTGGGCAACATACATGAAAAGAAAGCCATTCTTTAAAAATAAGCTCTCAGAATAAGTAATCAATGGATAGGAAATCAATGAATAGCTTCAAACAACACTATAAATCATAAGAAAAGGACTGAAGAGAGTATGTGCTGGAGTTTTACTTTCATCATCTCATTCAATCACAGAGATGACTCAAAGAGGCTAAGACATTTCCTAAATTAAGTAAGCAGTGGAGATAGGATTTTAACCCAGTAATGAGTGACTTCAAAGTCCATGCTCTTTCCAGTGTACTTCATATAGTGCAACCAAGAATAAAACCTAAGTACCTTGATTCTCCAGTTTGGTGACAGAGAGGATCGTATTCCCTTCCACAGCCCAGTTTCTTTCCAGATTCTGTGCACTGTCCAAATGCACAGGGACCGGATTAGATGAGATTCTTTTTTTGGTTTTGGTTTTGTATAGATCTTCCTATAGACCTCAAGCTTTCAGAGAGTCATAAAACTGCCATTCCATGTGTACTTTAGAAAACTGCTTTTGGACAAAGATTGTAGACACTAAGTTTTAGCCTAGAATGCATTTTTGCATCAAAGTTATAAACAGAGTACAACTTTTTAATGTAAATGCTGATACAACTTAAAGAACAATGGTGTATGACCAAATCCATTGCAGAAACAAACTGACTCTTTCAACAGAGTATTAGCATCTTTAGAGAGAGGATATATTTAAATGTGATTACATTATGCAAAATTTTTGCTTCTACAAAATGTAAATTGAAATAGCCTTCAAGATCAATTATCATGTTTTTTTTTTTTTTACCACTGGTTGATAGGTTTAGCCAATACAGACGTGAATGCCATTAATTATTTTAATTAGGTGTTTGTTCTGAGTTGGTTGAAAATATACGGATCAGCAAATGAAATATTCAAATGTTTGTACATATTTTCCCTCACTGCTATCCCTTCTCCACCTGCTCCAGTCATGCTCAGGTTTGGGGTTTTGATTAGATGCTTCTTGTTGCTGAAGCAAGGGAGTCAGTACATTAATCTAGGCTTATAATTTTATAAGGCAGGCAAAGGACTATGCTGCCTGCTGCCAAACAGGACCTCCTTGAGGAGCTACAGCAATTAATGTTCCATTCTTGTGTCAAGTGCTGTTAAAAGTTTTCTTCGGGCCAAAGTTTGTCCAAACATTTTGTACAAATCTGCAGAGCTCTTGCGTAGCTGGAGGCTGCTTCCTGAAGTTTGGCACTGAGTCCTGCTTTGTACTGGTAGTAGGAAGCTGGCTGTAGCTACAGACATGGCCTTGTGGAACAGTTTTCCCTGCCTGGACTACCTGAGGCTAAATCTAATGAGGTGAGTCTGAGCATAGTATGAACACAATCAGAAAAGCAGCACAAAAAGTCAGAACAGTATGCAGATGCAAGCAAGTCATTGACAAGAAAGCCTCCATATCTCTTTTATATAATTCAGGCACATTAATAACATTTCTTTGTTATTTCCTTGAATTTCTAGCTTTGATATAGATAATTTAAAAGTACAAAAGACATAAAGAATAAATATTTTTAAAAGTCTGTAATAATTATTACTAAGAGTATACTCCTGTTCATATGTTGTATGGCCTTCTATTTTAACATAAAATTGTGTGAAGTACCCATCTCCTGAATGTTGCAGGAAAAGCTTTCTTAAAGAGACATAAGCAGTATGAAGTTTTCAAGTGGGATTATTCACTTGGAAGAGCTGTCATTAATGTCCCCATATCTGTAGCTGGTCTATAAATAGCCACCAATACCCAAATTAAGAGCACTTGATGGTGTCTGTGTTTGTTCCGCAGTGATCTAACAATACCAGATAAAAGAACATGATAGTTAGGGAGAGATGCCCAGGAGAGTTCATAAGACATTCATCATTCATCTACTTTGTATCTAGAAAAAAATCATTATAATTGCACTGGACCTGGCACTCCATAACCAAACCAATCACTTGCGCTTCTAAAGCCTCCTTCATCACCAAAGGCTAGAACATATTTTCCAAAAATACTTTTCAGGAACTCAAGTAGTCAAAACGAAATGTACCAATGGTTCTGAGTTAGGAAATACCTTTCAAAGATATAGAAATTGTAAAAGAAATCACCATCAGAAAAAAATTAAATTCTATGCTCTTATTAAGTAAATTAACTCATATAAACATCTAAACTCCATACATTTCAGTTATATCTTACACTATCTGAGGTAAGTGGAAGTAAGTCAAGCTGTGAGAGAGTTCATTGCTCAGGTGCCTTTGAGAGGCAACATAGATTTTAAATGCAACCACCTTCAGAGTTCTCTAGTGCTGATAATAATAATATAATAATAACAATAAAATTAACATGAGCACCTACTATGCAACAGGAACTGATTTAGGCATATACATATGTTGTCTCTAATTCTGAAAATAATCTTTCAATGTAGGTAATTATTATTATTTTTATTTCATAAATGAGGAAAGTAAGGCAAAGAGATATTGAAAGGTCATATGGCTGGTGATAAAAAGACGATTTTAACAAGGTCTGCTTGACTCCAAACCTCATGTCCTTACTTCAATGCAATATGCCCTTAAGTGATGGCCAAAAAGATCAAAAGAACAAAGATTTATCTACACTGAAAAGCCCAAGTAATGCTAGTACATGCCAATACACTGTTAATAACCAGTAACAGTACACCACCCAAGGCAAATCTCCTTGCACATATTACCACGGCTCTCTGCTTTGCCATCAGTCTCTCCTTCCTTCAACACCACCACCATCTCCACCACAAACTCAAGCCAATGCCTCAATTACTTAGGTTAGAGAAGAGAAAAATCTGCTACTCTGAGAGTTTATATAAACTGAAACATGCCAGCTACCTGGTAATCTAAGAACTGTCAAAGAAAGAGAGGCTCATAAATGTGACTCTTCCTGAGAACTAAGGTTATTGGAGCATTATATAGTTTTGTATTTTGAATGGTTTTTAAATTTGCAAATGTTTTTGGTAGCTACAGTTAGAAGACACAAAGGTAATTCTGATGTCTTCTCCAAAACAGCTTTAGAAATAATTTTAGTTTTTTATGTGTTGACTCATGACCAACATTTATGAATGTCAGTCAAGATATAAGGTTGTAATATTCCAGTGCCCCAAAACCAAATTGTATCATAGAGTGTAAGAGCTTGTTATTGCTTTTAACACTTCTTTCTTTCCTCACTGTCAGATGCCATTTCTCTTGACTGCTAATATAGCAGGCTTCAGCAATGTCCTCTCTTGAATTTCCATACACCTGCTCTCATTACCTGGATTTTCTAATGGGTTAGGTAATAAAATGCCATGATTATATGAGACATATCTGAAAAGTCTCTATAAGGCATTATGGTTCTCTCATGTTCAAACACGTATGCCTAAGAAATATTAAGAAGACAATACAGTAAAATCATAGAAGTTATCAATAAATTAGTTGTGAGCACTGAAATACTGATTTAGTACACTCAAATGCCATTTTTAGTATTTCTCAGTTTATGCTACATAATTGAGGTTTGTGGGTATTAAATAAGTAAAATATTGAGTACAGCCCAAACTCCTGTAAGTTTATGTTAGAGAGAATAAACACTCTATTCTTCCAGGGACTTTTTTTGACACAGAAACAGAAGTTGTGAACTGGAAAAACTATGATTCCATCCCATTATGGCATTTTGTACTCCTAATAGCTCACAAATTATTGAATCACCATATTCTGTTAGTAGCTTTGTACAAACCTGTGAAAAAATAATGCTGTAGCATACAGCTCTGTCGTGAAACCATCTCTGGGAGAACATTTCATATTCAATTACTGCAACAAAGGATGAAACCAAGAAGCAGAAAGATAGAGCTTAGCAACCCCTTAAAGAAAGCCCATTATTAAAATTCCTTCAGTTTTGAATGGTAGGTCATGCTGAATTTCTAAATAGTCAGTCTTGTAACCCTCTTTATACTGTGGCTATATACATGGTCTTCTCCAAATAAATAAGATGAGATTAGCAGTTCCAACAGTACTGTGAAGAAAGACCTTCAAATGTGCTTTTGTGGCTGCCAAGATGGTTGTTCAACACTCCAATACTGTCAAACTGCAATGCGTAGAATCCATGTGGCATCTTCCATGATACAAAGCATAGCTAATAAAAAAAAAGCCTCTTCTAAATTCTTCATTTTTACAGCAAACTCAGGAGCATCAATGTGCCTATAGAGAATGTAAACAATATCAGAAACAGAGCCAAATTGGGAATCCAAAGGAGTCATTCTGGCTCCCCTACGTGCTGATGATACGTTGCCAAAATAAGTTATTTTACTTCTCTGAGTTTCAGTTTCCTTATCTGTCAAACAAGGTAAGAATATGTTCCCTATTCAACCCAGACTAAATATAAAGTCTGTGAAAGTATTTTAAACACTTGCAAGAAATAAGCAACTCAGAATCTTTAATGGTGCTATGTCATAGAAAAATAGCCCAGAGAAAGTCAGGCATGGATTATGAGTAGGTAGATTATGCTCTCAGGAATCCTAGAAAAGGGCTTCTTAATATTCTCAATAGAAAGCCAATACATTATTTTAGCAAATGAAAGTTATAAGTATTAAAAACAAACATCAAAAGAAACAAACAAAAATTCCCCTTTCATAATAAAAACAACCAACATTAGTAATTAAGGGAACTTCCTCAGCTTGATAAAGGACATCTACAAAAATTGCACAGTTAACATCATGTTCAGTGATGAAAGACTCAATACTTTCCATCTAAAGTCAAGGAGGTCTGCTTGTACTAATTCTATTTAACATTGTACTGAAGATTCTAGCCACATCAATTGGGCAAGAAAATTAAATAGAAGGCATCCAGATTAAAAAGAAAGAAGTAAAACTTTCTCTATTTGCACATGACATAGTCTCATACAGTATCTAGAAAATCCTATGAAATTCTCTAAAAAGCTATTAGAACTAGTAAGTTTGGTAAGGCTTCTGATACAAGATTAACAAATGCTGATTTTATTTCTATACACTAGAATGACCAATGTAAAAGTGGAATTAAGAAAACAACTTTGTTTACAATAGCATTGAAAAGAATAAAATATTTTGGAATAAATTTAGCAAAAGAAGGGAAAAACTTGTATTCCAAAAACTATAAAACATTGTAGAAAAATTTAAAGAAGACTCTAATAAATAGAAGGACATTCATGGATCAGAAGATTTAATATTGATAAACAGCAATATTACTCAAATTGATGTACAGAGTCAATGAAATCTCTATGAAAATCCCAGCAGGCTTTTTGCAGAAATTCATAAGCTAATCCTAAAATGCATGCAAAAATGCAGTGGACCCAGAATAGCCAAAACAATCTTGGAAAAGAACAAAGTTGGCGTCTCACACTACCAAATTTCAAACTTACTACAAAGCTACCATAATCAAGACAGTGTGGCACTGGCAAAAGGATACACATAAAGATTACTGAAACAGAGTTGAAAGTCCAGAAATGGAAACTTATATTTACAGTCAGTTGATTTTCAACAGAAGGGAAGAGACAACTCGATGGAGGAAAGAATAGATTTTCAACAAATGATGTTGGGACACTTGGATATCCATATATACTATATATAAAGACTAACTCAAAACTGATGATAGACCTAAATGCAAGAGCTAAAACTATAAAACTTTTAAAAGAAAATGTAGAAGGAAATCTTTGTGATCTTGGGTTATGCCAAGCCTTTTTAGATATAACGTCAAAAATACAGGTGACCAAAAAAAGATAAATTAGACTTTATCAAAATGTAAAAATTTTATGCTTCAAATGCCATTACCAAAAAGTAAAAAGATAACCCACAGAACAGGAGAAAATATCTGCAGATCACATATCTGATAAGGGACTAATATCCAGAACATATAAAGAACTCTTACAACTCAATAATAAAAAGACAAAAGCATTAAAAATCAGTAAAGGATCTTAATAGACATTTTAACAAGGAAGATGAATGGTAATAAGTACAAGAAAACATGGTCACATCACTGATCAATAGATAATTCCAAATCAAAACCAAAATGAGATACTACCTCACACTTATTAGGATTGTTATAATACAAAAGATAGGTAATAACGAGTGTTTGTGAAACTGTAGAAAAATTAAAACTTTCATATATTGCTGGAAGGAATGTAAAGTGGTGCAAATGTTATGGGAAACAGTTTGACAGTGACTCAAAAAGTTAAACATACAGTTAGCATATGACCCAGAAATTTCACTCCTAGGCATATACCCAAGAGAACTGAAAGTACATGTCCACACAAAAACTTGCACAAAAATATTCATAGTAGCATTATTCATAACATCAAAAAGTGGAAACAATCCAAATGTCTATCATCTGATGAATGGATAAACAAAATATGGTATACCCATACTATGAAATATTATTCAGCAAAATAATGAAGAAATAATGGATGGTACAACATGGATGAACCTTGGAAACATTAGGCTAAGTGAAAAAAGCCGGTCACAAAGGCTGCATATTACATACTTCCACTTATAGGAAATATCTAGAAAGGGCAAATCCATAGAAACAGAAAGTAGATTAGTGGTTTGTAAGAGCTGGGAGGAGAATGGGAAATGACTGCTAATGGGTGTAGGGTTTCTTTTAGAGTCATAAAAATGTCCCAGAAATGTCCCAAAATTGATTGGAGTGATAGTTGTACAATTCTGTGAAAGAACTAACAATCATTGATTTGTAAACTTTAAATGGGTGAATTGTATGGTATGTGAATTATATTCCAGAGAACCTGTTCAAGCATTGAAAAAAAAAAACTGATGGAAAACAACAATAAGAGATACACAAACAAAAAATCCCAAACACTCATAGGAAGAATGTCATAAAGTTTTATATTCATTCTGTGTTCTATTAGATATTTGGCTGAATGGCAAAAAAAAAGAAAGAGAAAGTAGAAATAGGGGGTGAATATTGAGGTCCGCAAATCAGTCAAGTTGAATAAAGAAGAAATTCTAGGGAAAATATTAAAAATTACAGAAAGAAGAAGCTGGGGACACTGAGCATAAACTTTGATGACGTCAATTTTACCGCGTGCCTATCCACTATTCCTCCATTTAGTTTCTCAGATCTTGCCAGCAACCTTAGGGCTTGCATCCTTCATTTCTTTGCTCAGGCCATGCTGAATACATGTCTATGTGTTTTCTGTTTTATTTCCTGTGTAGGTTTTATGTGTGCGCACTGGGAGTGCCCTTTCATCTTTCCCATGAACCAGTGCCCCCCTCCATAAATACTGTGGGTTCTTCCCTTTCTGGGCATATTTCAAAGATCAGTGTAACAAAATTATTTTATATGAGTATTACCATTCTCAGCAGAGTCTTTAAAGCTAGAGAGGAAACCGGTGTGAGTCTAAAATACTGTAAGGGCCAGAGCTTAGGGAAAAGAGCAACATATCCATTCTATCAATCTCATCTTCTTTATACTTTCATTGATTAAGAGCCCATGACTACAGCAAAAATGAAATTAGAGGCACTCTACAGAACTCATATTTCTTAAAGTACATCATGCCTTTTCTGAGATAATTTCCCCTCTGGATTCTTTTCCAATCCTACGGCTACCACCCATATGGCCAAATGTACTCTAATCCCACCGCCTACCAATTTAAGGTCCTGTACACTGCAATTTTCTGCAATTTTCCTAAAGCTATGATCATCTGATAATATCCTGGCTTCAATTTATAAGAGGACTGCTGATAGCATGAAAACCTTGCCCTAAAAAATAAAAATTGTATGTAGTCTGTCGAAAGACAACTCTTCAAAGCCATTCTGGGTCTAATTTCCCAGCAGCAGAATTAGTCCAGAGGGTGCTGTCTTCATAGAAGCTCTGCAAACACCCAGAGAGCAGACACGTCACTATTTTATAACTGGGTTAGATGCTTCTGAGTGCCATGGTCTGGGTATTTATGTAGGGGGTATACCAAATTAGGTCACACAATGCTTTCTGGGAAAAAAAGGGTTGGGAGGAGCTACCAAAAAAAGAAAAAAACCTTTAGGACTATTGCAGAATAGCTTATGCACATTGTATTAACTAGTTTCAATTAGACAGAATGATCCTGACTGTGGGTAATGTGAGGCAGTCTGGGAGAGCATGCTGGAACAATTAACACTTTAAAAGAACATCTCCTCTGGTTTCTATGAGAAGTGTCTGTTTTTACTGATTTCCCATAAAAGTGAGAAATTACTTTCATAATCTAGAGAGACATAGTAGGAAGATGTTAAAGTGTTTTTAAATGAAAAGGAAAACCTGGCCCCACTCCTTGAAAATGGCTGTATACAAACAGAAATGAAAATGGCTGAGAATATAAATAGCTCTCATCAATATGACACTCCTATATCATCGGTTCCTGCCTGTCAGAGAACAAAAAGTTTCTTTTTCAACAACTGCAAGATTCTGCTTTCAAAGTCTTAAAGAGTTGTATATTAACTCCTAGAACCTTTTTCCAGAAAAGGCTCTCCTACATAGGTCTAAATGAGTACCCCTGATTTACTATTGGGTTATTGTCTGTTTTTTTACGCTTTCTCTCACTAATTTATCCTGCCCCATGCACTCCCTTCTGGAATGACCTATCCTTTTCTTTCTTTCCTTCTAGCACTTACTAAGCACTTAATTATGTGCCAGGTGCTATGTTAACACTTATTATGCATTATTTCATGTAAATCTCAAAATATCCTGTTGTGTACATAAACTCAGATTAAGTAAACTGTCCAAGGTCATACAGCTTACTAGTAGAAGAGTAATACTTTACTCTTTCCACTTACTAGTGGAAGAGTTAATACTTTAACACAAATTTCATTCAATTCTAAAGGGTGTACCCTTAACTATGACCAAATATTGCATCTTTTGTCTTCCAAAATCCATCTTAAGGCAACTTCCCATTTGGAAAATTTATAGTGCTTTTTATAGACCATTATTAAATAATGTGTTGCCAAGTATAATTATGATTTACTTATACACATTGTTTTCTGCTATACATTGAGAAATCCAAGGGTCAGTTAAAATACGTGTTCAGTAACTACTTCTTGAATAAGTAAATGAGAGTTGACATATTCAGAATTCAGTGTTCTAATTTATAAATGTTTATGATATTTGAGAATATTTCACTTATCTGCTTATAGTACTATATAGTGATAGAAACATATAGATATAGCAATATCTATGATAAGTTCCATAATAGCAGTCAACTTAGCTTTTAGAAACTCCTTTCCTAGCGTTAATTTCCAGTAACTAAGGGGTGTGCAAATGTGCAATGAAACAAAAGAATTTTTGTAGCCAAATCATGTGTATTTATACTTTGTATGTCTAATTGATAAAATCACACATTATAGCCATTTCTGAGTATACCTAATAATTAAGAATTGAGGATATTCAGAATTGGGTTTGGGGATATTCCTCAAAATGATTAAATCCATGCATGGGCCATAGCCATACTGAGTGATTCACAAATATGCTCTAAAATGCAGCAGCCAGTCAAGCTTCTTACAGCTGGTCAAATCCAAAGTTCTTTAGTTCCAAGTGCCAAATGCTAATTCTTAGCCTAGTTCACCCAGATTCAGAGAGCTATCGTTCTTCAGCTTAGTCCTAGAAACTGTGGGCATTTTCTCAATTGTTTGCAGACGGCAGAAGCTCAGGTAGCTACTGTGTTCATATTCATGGTCATACAAACCAATGAGGCATATAATCAATTTAAATTTAAAATGTAAGGGTAAGGAAGGCTATCATTGCGGTGATTAATACAGCCGCACAATGGGAGAGAAACAAACTGCCACACTTTTCACTAGGGAAGATATTTCATGTATTCAGAAGGTTTAATTATGTCCATGTTTCTAAATAATTAACGGGGAGTAAAATTTCTTTTCTGCTCAAACCCCAATCTGTACATTACAGTTACTACTAAAAGGACAAGTCAAGTCTTATAAAAAAAAAAAAAAAAAAAAAAAAAAGCCTCTCAGCCCCATTACTACATAGGTGCCAAGTGCCAAAAAACAAACACACACACACACACACACACACACACACACACACACACACACATATCCAGGAAGAAAGAGAACAAATAGTTAATAGAAGCCATTTTCAAGGCAATATGTAACTGGTGACAGACATTTGCAAAGCAATCTGGAGGAGCCAGAAATCCAATGATAAAAGCTCTGCACTTAAAATGAACTTGGGGCAAATGCAGACATGAAAACCAAGGCTTTTCTGCAAAATGTAATAAAGCCTAATTATGAGGATACAATCATTCCAGAGTACAACAACAAAAAGCAAGAATAGGACAGTGGAGAATGGAATGTAGGAGAGAATAAACTGAATTTGAAAAATGCACAAGGATAATAGAGACTATCAATTTATTAGGCATGTAAGTATATATTAATTTATTTATAACATTCTTTAGTCCTTGGAGAATTTAAGACAGCCAAGACATTCTCTTAAGCACAAGGTGAAGATTTTCACTATTTCCTGAGAGATTATAAAATGAATATTAATACCAGAATTTCATACATATCATAGTTTTTGGTTATATAAATATGTGTATGTTAATTGTAGAGTCAACTGCCCATATTTTTTATTCTATAAGGTGAATTAAGGTATTATCAAATTATTATTTCATCATTTTTTAAATATACCCAAGTGTTGTCTACAGTCAGATATTTGAAATAGATTGTAAATTATCAAAATCCCAGTGTTAGTGCTTTTTTCTGAGACTACTACTTATTACACTAGCTCTAGGGGAGACTCAATAAACATTGCTGACTAGTAGTATTAAACTATTTTCTTTTTCCTTTTAGTTGCAAGTAAATCAAAGAAAAAACCCTATCAAAAATAAATAAAACAAAACCTAAATAATTGAGAAAGAAGTAACATTGATTATAAGTTATTGAGGCCATTTCACAGAATCCAAGAGAGTTTTGAGTACATAATACCTAAGAAGGGCAGATACAAAGCAGCTTTAGAGGTCTAAGCAACTGAGCCTCACATAACTTTTTCCAAACTGTTCTCATTCATATGATTCAATATTGATGACTACCAGTTTGGTATATCTCCAGTACAAATTTCAAATTCCCAGGAAAAAAAATTCAACTGGCCCTGCTGGAATCAAATGTCTCCCCCTCTGGATCAGTCAGTCCTGGCCAGGGGCAGGCTCACATAATCTAAACATGACCATCGGGAGCCCACCTCTGTGGACTGGGGGTTCTCTGCAGAGAAAGCAGATCGATATGTGCTGCACAACTCCTTCAGAAAATGTGTGTTTCACTGGGAGATACAATTACTTTTATGTAAATAGCAAAAGAAATTTATGAAACCAGTAGCCCCCAGTTCAATGGCAGAAATGAAAAACAAACATCTACTTTCTGATTCTCTCACCTGACCACAGCACTGAGAATAAGACTTTAATGCTGGCGCTCTGACTTGTGATCTTCAGGAAGAGTCTTAAATGTAGTTGTTTATTTGTTCCTAAGGTTCTACAATAGAACTAGGACCTAATCTGGGATTCCCAGGTCCCAAGGGGTTCAACTCCAAGGGAATAATGAAAGATGAACGATTTATAATAATTATGCAATTTCCTTGCAACAAGACTGCACAAAGTAACAAAATGTGAGTTCTTATATTAATATTTTGGACTGAAATTACCAGTGTATTAGAGGATCAGAAATTCTTATTGGTATTATACGTGAGTGTGTTTGATTTACATAGGATTACTGCCTTATTCATGTTTACATTTCCAGCAATTGGCATAGTACTAGACACAACTGAATGGAATTACTAAATTTTGTAGCTTGAAAACAAAATTCCTGAAAACACATGTTCTGTGGTATTCTCTTAGGAGAAAAGTGTTAAAGAATGATGAAGAGGAGAAATAGAAACTACCAGCCTAAGAGGGTAAAATACCATTATTAATCCTCTTTACCAAGAAATCTGAGAGCTGTGAAATAATTTATTAAAACTTACTAAAGAGAAAAATCAACATATAGGAGATTCACATATTGAAACTTAACTCCCAGAATTTCTGCCATGTAACAGGGATTTTACTAGTTGTGGATATACTAGGACCTCAAGAAGCACATTGTCTCCATGGAGAAACAGATGTAGGAATCAGTAATTATGAAATGATACCATCAGGGATACAATAAAAGAAGTGTTCTATTTATGAACAAATAATAGAATTATTAAAACACATCCTTCCTCAGTTCAAGATCAGCCTGTTCAACAGGGCAAAACCTCGTTATTTACCAAAAATACAAAAAAAAAATTAGCTGGGCTTAGTGACATGCACCTGTAATCCCAGCTACTTGGGGAGGCCAAGGCACAAGAATCACTTGAACCCAGAAGGTGGAGGCTGCAGTGAGCCAAGATCGTGCCACTACACTCCAGCCTGGGCAACAGAGTAAAACTCTGTCTCAAAAATAAAAACCAAAACCAAAAACAGAAAAACCACATCCTTTCTCTATCATAAGTAGTCCCTAAGCATGCACTCTCCTCTGATCATCTGCTCAAAAAGTTAACATTTTTATTCTCTGAGTCTCCAGCATGTCTGGGCTCCCTCTGCACTGCAGGAATACCTCCAAAATTTAGCATCATCATCTCTCCTTCACTAAAGGTGATCCCACTTTCTTCTCCTGCCACAGATAAACAAAAACTAAGGAAAAAAGCTTAATCTCTTACACAATCTGAGTAAAAATCAGGCTCCCCCAGACTTACTGCTAACATACTTGTAAGACATGTTATGTCAGTCCAGTCGTATCTTTCAGCACCTGGTACCTCAACAATAGATAAGGATATTTAGGAAGCTCCACATATTACTTTTCCATTGCCTACAAGGGGAGTCAAATGAGGAGAATGTCCAAAAGGTAACTTTCTAATTTCTTATCTCCATCATACACAAATTATTTCATGACAGCTAAACTGTCACTTACAGTATACATAATTCCAAGAGACACCACTATCATTTCTATTAGGCAATCTATGTATTACAGAGTATCATACATTCAGCCACCTTCTTCACACACTTCAGAGTACAGAGTAGTAGCATGAGTACATGAAAGGAGAAGTAGGATGTCTGGGATCTGTTCCCAGCACTACAATTGATGCACTATTCTTACTCCCTTTGCATTTAAATCTCCCATCTGTAGCACAAGGATAATGACATAGTACCTGTTTGTTTCTAAGGCACTGGAAAATTCTCTGGTAGAAGATACTACGCAAATGCAGAGACTATTATTACACCAGGAAGACTTGAAAATTGCAAGTTGGTGTGCTCATCACTATTAAGCAGTTGACACAGTGACAAAAGAAAAAGCATCTTTCTTCAAGGCATCTAAAATCAAGTATTGCTGAATATGCAGTTATCCTCAAAAATATGTGTGCAAATATATTCGTTTTAATGACCTTCCAATTCTAACTCATCAATAACCCATTTAAAGCAATCCTTTCCAAGTTATCCTGACTCCAACATAATGCATGGAATCCCTAATCACTGATATTTTTTATAATGCAAAGCTTTCTGAAAGGTTATTCTTTCTCCTTGCAAAATATTTGCTTTACTCCAGAATTTCAGAGAGCATTCTGGCTCATTCCACTAAGATTATTCCAAAATATAAAAACATTTATCCTTCAATCTGCTAATCTTGGAATAATCAAACTTACAGTACAGTGGTGGACAGGCATCCAAGCAGGGGCTTCCACTGAACAATTCTGGGCTGGGCATCTGCCTTGGTTTTGCTGCAAATAAGTAAAAATGATATTATATTCTATTTATTATGGGCCAGTATGTATATATGCTAGCTGACACATTTATTGTCAAAATGTGTATTACCTTATTTATAATAATAGAGAGAGAATGCTTTGTTGGTGCAATGCTGCAGAAAACTAGGTACATAATTTCTACTCTTATCAAAGCATAAGAAATTATCCTTTTCCTTTTTTGTTGCTCTAAGGACTAGGTTTTTGGCACCAGGCTGTCTCAGCATCTGGCCTTCCAGGCTTCAATACCAACCACCTGAGAACTCTTATAACCTACAGGCTGACTGTTCTCTTCCAGGCTCCTAAACAACCCTGATACATGCTGTACTCCTGTGAGATCACATGAGTCAAGGTATAGAATGGCTGTTTATTTGTCTCTGTTTCCAGACTATAAGCTAGTGATGGTGATTCTCTCCAGAGTGTTTCATAGAACTCCAGAATGTTGGGTTGAAAGGGATAGATCTTAGAGGCCTTCTTATCACATCAAAAACTGAAGTTCAGAGAAATAAAACAATTTTCTCAAGGAGTCAGAAGTTTGACATTCTAAACCATTTTCCAGGCACTTCTTTCTGCAAAAGAAATTTATCTCTAGTTAATCTATACTTTTGTTGTAATTCCTGTAAATTTACTTCTAATTGGCTTTTAAAAATAATATAGTGCTTTACTTTCACCAATAATACTGCTACACCCCTCTGATAATGAAAACTGATTAGTCCAAAAGGGGGGGAAGGATTTTAATAAGCCATGCTTTACCTTTTATTTATTTCATTGTATTCTCAGTGATAATATAGGCATACTTATAATGTTAATAATCACCATAAAAACCACAGCTGTGATTTATTTAACAATTAAATATGCAAGGCACTATTCTGGACACATTATATTATTATTAGTCCCCACAATAAACATAAGTCGGAGTATTATGCTCACTTTGTAGTGGAGAAAACAGAGACTTAGAGAGGTTAAGCAACTTGGCTAAAACTCAATCTACTAGACAGCAGCATCTCTGAGATTGCAACAAGACTCTGGCTGACTCTGGTGCCCATGTATGCTCTTTCTTTTATAAGAAGTTGCCTCTGTTATTTTAGACTATCTCTTTAATAGGAGGTAAGCCATGTCATCATCCAATCTGATTTTATCTAATGAATGATCCTAACATTTCTGATTTAACTGAATAAAATACTGAATTCAGTACTCCTATCACACTAAAATTTTTGTCTGTGATTTGTAAGCTTTTTAGAGCAACTTTATTTGGTTGATCTATTTTTAAGGCATCACTAAGCCCTAAAATGCTGTATGAGTGATTATGGATAAAGTCATCATAAAAATAAACTTATGTCATCAATCTCCATGATCAGTTTCTTTAAAGCAAAATATGATATGCAGCAGCAGCAGAGTACAGAAGGTACCCTGGTCAGATAACCACAATTTTAAGCTAATTTTGGCCATGTGCTTGCTGCCATGAAAGGCTCTTGACAGTCACATCTGTGAAACAGTGTTAGTATTTTGCCTAATTCACAGATAATAGATATAGATTCTCCTCAGATCATTATCACAATTTGCAAGGAAGCTACTAATGAGAACACACAACATATTCACAAAATATGACGGGTGCATAAATAAGGTGTGTTTCAACTTCTTCAGTGCTCAGCATGGGATAAAGAAAGATGGAAATGTGTGTTTCTGTTTTGCCTTCTATTATTACCTGATTTCTGACACTAAGATCTTCTCGTAAGTGTTTTAACTAAGAAAATTAACAATGATTTTACAAGGCCAGACAAATAAAAAAGACTACTGAAGACAGATGCCATGTGAACATAAATTATTCTTTAATCCTATTGTATGACAAGCAAAAAACATTGAAATAGAAGTCAGAACCTTGGATTTTAGTTTAGTGTTCCCATTGATCTACCTGTGGAACTTTGGAAAACTCACTTTAACACTTTAGACTACACTTTTCTCATCTGTAAAATGAGAAAGTTTCTTGGATCCATGATTCAATGTGGAGAGAGGAAGAGCCAAATTTACCCAAAGATCTTTCCCAAACTTTATAGTTCTACCAAGAATTTAATATTTGGTTTTATCTACCAAAGTGGTATGCCCTGCAGTTGAGGTCATTTATCATTCTGATATACTGATGAGACATCTTTTAGGGTCTTGGGAACATGAACAGGAAATGGTTATTTCCCTGTGAGTTTCAGTGCTAGCAAAGATCGACAACCACTAGACTAGATGGTCTCGAAAAAGCCTTCCACTTAAGTGTGGTTATTGAAAATCCTAACCTCATGTTTTGTCTACCACTTCGCTCTACTTCTAAAGAAGACAAGATATAACACGGATCAAGGAACCTACCACAGCAGGTGGAGAAGGAAACGGATTTAAAATTCTTTTTCCTCGAAGTCTTCATTCTCCTTCTTCAGTATCTTTTTTTTTTTTTTTAACATTTAATGTGTACACTGTGGCATAACAGAGTTTGGGCCTACCTCCTACTCAAAAGAGTAGGAGGCCAGCTCCTTAGAAGCCCAGCTAGAACCAGAATAAACAGTAGGGGAAAGGACACTCTCATGTCTAACTCTTAGTTAATTCTTAAGCCAAAAATCAAGGGAGAACATTAGAATTCCCTCAAGGGACAACCTAGCTCTCTAAGCAAAGATTTAAGATAGAAGTTGCTGACAAAAGGTAAAGCTTTCCCACCTTCCTTCTGTCCCATTCATCTATCCAGGATGTTTATACCTGCAGATTAGTGATATGTGACTAGACCAGGATTCAGGGATTCGCAATGCTGACCGTTAAAAACAGGTCCTCTTAAGAGACAAAACTATCAATAGGTCTTAGTCTTTTAAAAACAGACAGGTTGATGTCTCCAAATCTCTCATCTTCCTTGGTTATCTGTTTCTCACTTTAGAATCTTGACATATTTCATTCCAGAATATTCTGAGAACATTAGCTAAATATGCTGACCAATTACACCTAAGATAGATTGTATAAATATATAACTACAAAGAACTTGAAAAGTGACCTAGAGAACCCTAAAGATTTTCTTCTCAAACCATCCCATCCCTCCAAAAACATGGGAATTTTTTTTGTGTGTATCAGGGGCTTATACACAGAGTGCTTTGGAATTTAGAAATGCTTATATAGACATTTAGCCATTTCATCCTCAGAAAAAGTTGTGTGTGGCAGAGTGAGAGATGATTCATACAAATACAATTTTGACCTAAATGTTTCATTAAAATAGCATGTTCTTTTGAAAGCAGAGTAAGAGCTGAAAGGTTCTGTTGTTCTACTGTTCACAGTAAAATGATCCTCATAAACAAAGGAGTTTTTTTTCCGGGTGGGGGTGCGGTATTGAGAAGAATTGCATGATAGAACTGTACACATATTTGCTCATTCATTTACCCATCCCTCAGTTGCAAAAATACACTCCATGAATGGTACGTTAGGTATATATATAGATTTAAAATTTAGAGCTATAAAAATTTAAATAATCTTTATTCTCCAAAAGCCCCCAACCTTTTAGGAGATACAATACAACGTGCTGAGTTTAAAATAGGGTTAAATAACAGGACCATTCATCCATTCACATAGTTGGTCAACAAGCATTTATTGAGCAATTACTAAGTGCCAGCTATTGTATTAGGAATAAGTATATATCAAGACTCACTATCTGTCTAAAAAAGTACTTATTCTAAGGAGAAAGATAAACTAATAAAGCTGCAGTTATAAAGCAATATTACTGATATGGGATAAATAAACCATTTTATGACAGATCAAAAATATTCACTGCACTCATTCTTGGGGCAGGAGTAAGAAATGAACAAGGGTAAGGGAAAATTATACAGAGGAATTGAGGCAAAAGGTGGAAGTATTTAACTCTGGCTGGGTAATTCAGAAATGTCTTTGTTGAAGAGACACTTCAGGTTTCCAACACAGTTTTAAGGAGGCGAAGGTGTAAGAAGAGGGCATTACAGGCTAAAGGTAACTCAATAGACCATCTGATAGTGCAAAGTAAAGACATTATTGGCCTTGTCAAGAAACTCGTCAATTCTGGACCTCGGAATCCCGGGACTGAGGAGAAAGAATGATTTTATGCTATACAGAGAGCTGACTTCAGCCTTTCCTTTTATTTATCTCTTCTTCACAAGACTAAATGGACAGCAGGGTGTGGGATAAATGAGTCCTACCAGGAAGTGGACATGGAAGGACTCAGATCTGATCCTATAAAACACACAAGAGGCCCTCCTGAGTTTAATCTTTGAACAAGCATTTCAGCTGTCTTACTCATCCCTGAGACTGTAAGGTATTTGACAGATGAAGAAAAAGAGGTCAAAACATGATGCCCAAGGAGCAGAACTAAGTGGCTTTTTGCATGCAGAACTAAAATGACATGCAATAATGTGTATGCAAATGGACTGTGAGTTGTAAAGTACTATAGAAATGTAATGGATAATTATAAAGCATTAATTATTTGAAAATTAATTTTATGAGCTAATTCTTGTTATTAAAATTACTAGAACACTTTTTCTGACTTCTAGTCCAATGTACTCTCTAGCACATCAAGAGTTAAAACAATTTTCAAAAAGTTTGAGGAAAAACAACGACTCAGAAAGTGCCTCCAAATCATCAATTTCATATATTTCTAAATATAGATATGTAATATGTATCTATATTTCTATGTATGTATCTACAGACACATAATGTGTTCATTATGCATCATCCACATAATGTGTCTATAGATACATATATACATACAAATATGATTTATGTGTGTGTATACAGGTGTGTATTTAAAAATTATTCGGGTAAAATAAAGGTTTTCATTGAATTAGTTTTCTAATTTCCCATAAAGACATGTAATTTCAGGGTGAGATGTTTAAAAAAAGAGAAGATCAAATCTTGCCATGTGCTAATGTAAAATACATTATAGGTGGAAATATGTGCACAAAATGTTACATTGGAAGTCCTAAGACACCAAGATATAAAAATGAGATTCCAAAGGAGGCTAGACCACGTGTGCAATATTCAAATAAATTACCAAGAACCAACTTCAGGATCCTGAATCCTATCTATAATATAATACAATGCTGGTATACAAAAGTTAGATGACTAAAGATTTAGAAAGGGGGAGAATTTCTTTCAAGAGGGGTTGAAAAGTCTTATATATCACCTACAATTAGCAAAAGAAACTTCAATGGGACTGCACCTAGAGCTTAACATAACTTCCTTGGGTTTAGGAGGTCAGTATACTGGGATTTGACTCTCACCTAAGAAGCTTAACCAGTGAGATAACGTGGCAAATTGGTTCTTAAGTGAGAAGTTGCTTCATCTGGGTTAGCCTGCACTCTCAGAGTTTGTCAAGGCAAAAGATTCATTCTGGAGCCGTTGTAACACCTGTCAAGACAACCCTCTATATAGGGTGGGCTGCTGTAAAATGTGATGCTAAGGAAATGCCTCATCCACATCATAGGAGATTTAGGCCCAGAAGGGGAAATTTTCAAAGACCGATGAAAGTGTCCATGAGGGAAAAACTCAAGCCAGACATTTTCTGGCTGCGTTAAAATCCCAGATCCACTGTTTGCTAGCTATGTAACCCTAGGCAAGTTACTTTACCTCTCTTTGCCGTAGTTATGAAGATTTTAAAAGTTATAAGTAAAGCACTTAAAACTATTTATATACATAATCAGCACTATTTGTCAGTAATTTTCTTCCTTTTTGGTTATTCTTATTGTTATTATATGTCAGGTTCAGAAGGCAAAAAACACAATCCCAGTTCAATAAGAACTTTCCTTGTCTCCTTTTCTTATTTCCCTCTTATGCTCCAAACTTGGAAGGATCAATAACCAACTAGTAAATAGGTAAAAAGAAAAAAAAAAAGTAATAGTAAATAGGAATAAAAAAAAAAACTAGTAAAAAAAAAAAAATGAAAAGAGAAGTCTATGACATCCCCTTCCCCCAAAGCAGATGTCCTATCTGAAGACCCCATAGTGGAAAAAAGAGAATCTTTCATCTGAAATGTGTTCAGAATTTTGACTAATATTTGAGTCTGAGCAATTTTAATTAATACATTGGGACTGTATTTGTGATATTAAGTGATTGTAGGACTTTTCATTTCCTGTAAATGGAAAGTTATGAGAATACCCGTTTTCATTTAGAGGGCAGGGTAAGGACCACTGACATTAAGCCATTCTAAACAAACAATGGGGAATCCAAAATAAAATGACTTCTATTATTACATCCCATGAGTATTCCTTGTTCAATGTGTCAATTACAGATGCAAAACATACTCATGGTTAGTGTTAACTTTTTTCATTCAACTTCGGGCATGTTCCTCAACATATGACTTCATCCCTTCCTGGGCTTATCCTTCCATTTGCTTCTTTTTATTTTCTCAGGCTTCAAAAGATGTTTAAAATAAGTTGGCCTAATTTGTTTCTGAGGAAATCCTTACTAAAACTGAAGCCATGCTGGGGAGTCATGAATTTGCCTCTTTTGTAAATGAAGAAAATGCTGCTGACCTATTCTCCAAAGGATGCTGAGAACAAGGGTTTTTCAGTGGGCAGTGATGATGATGCTGAGTCATCCTCAACACTTTTAAAAATCCTTTGTGACTTCAGGCAGACATTTGCCCAGGTTAACAGAGGTGCAGTCTGTGGCTAACTAGTGCACAAGAGGATTAAACACTCTACATTAAAATATTCTAAGCACCTAGCTACCCAGATTAACAGTAATGAGTGGAATAGGCTCTCAGTTTTCAGGCTGGCCACATTAAAGGATTATAAATGGAAACCACTGTTGTGACTTGATATTTCAGGGTATCAATGGGGAGAGGACAGCGGGCTTTGACTCAGGAGGCATTTCCTAGATGTATGATGAAATAATACATTGAGCACCGTTAGATCCCAGGCACTTGACATGCATTGTCAGCTCATTGTATCATCACATTAACCCTAGGTAGTAGAGGAGAGAGTTTAATACCACAAGGAATTGACTGGACCCGGGTTACAATGCCAGAGTTTTCACTTTTTACATCTGTGGCTTTGGATAAATTTCTTAATCTCTGCGAGTTTCAGTTTTCTCATCCATAAAGTGGAAAAAATAAAACCTAGCTTAAGGAATTATCGTAAGGATTATAAAACTATATACATTATAATATATATATTATATATGTCTAAGGGCCTGATATATACTCTAATAGTAATAAGATAAATAATATATAATTTACATGTTAATATCTATCTTATTAATTGGGGATCTTTCTCCTGTTTCACTTAGCTCCTCTGAGTCTATATTCTTGTATCTGAGTATAAAATAGTAATATTTATCTCACAAGGTTACTATGAAAATTAAATGAGAAAAAGTACATGAAAGTGCTTAGCAAATGTCAAGAACTTTAAACTTAAGTTTTGTTTGTAACTTTTTTGTCAGTATATAGAAGATGGAAAGAATATCTGAAATACTGCAGCAATTTAAGATAACTAAATTTGGGAGCCAAAACTGATTCTGCAGTCTGGAATTACTTACTTGAAATCATTGGTCATAAATATTTCTAAAAAATATAATATGGTATTTCAGTATTTTATGGAGGCATGTCCCAATATTCTCTGAAGCTCTGTCAGTCTCCAAAGTTTGAGTTATTACTATGCATAGTTGAATGCAATAGAGTAATTTAAGCTTCTAAATACGAGATTTAAAAGCATAGTTTTGTGAAATATTTTTAATGTAATTAATGTTTGCATTCTGTCACTGCATCCTAGTAATCAGATGAGAAAAAAGGAATGGGCTGCAATTGTACTTTTCTCTTTGCAAAAAGGAAAATTTGGATATTATTACTACTATAGAAAATAAATATTTTTTCATTGGCAGATCTTATCTATTATAAACTACAAAGTCTCATGGAAACATAAAAGACTGTAACTTCTAAAACAAGCTACTTTTTTCTTCCAAACATATTTAAAAATTCACTTAGTGAAAAATATCTGAAATTTCAGGACCCCAAAATAAAGTCAAACCTTTGAAGAAAGAAATGCCATTCAGAAACAAGATGAAAGTAATTCACTTCTATTCTCTCTGCTACCATAGAGACAAAGAAAAAAAAAGTAAAGAGATCTAGCACACTTAATTCTTCCTGAAATTTATAATTAACTACATGGGAAAGGGAACAATTACCATATTTCCAAACAATAAAGAATTTTAAAAGTTGAGCTTTTGATAAGACATAATTACAACCTATTACATATGCAATTCATACAAATTTGCTCTTATGATCTTGAATTTCAAAAAATGCATATACATTGGATAGTGTTTTCTGAAAAGTACACATGGAATGCCACCAAGTTAATTGTACAGAGCTTTCTCTTATCGGAGGATTTTCTCAGTTACTTAAAATCTTGGCAAAACCTAACACAAAGAAAAGGGCCAATGGATATTACTTGCATATATGCCCTGTCTTCGTGACACCTATGAATATGTATTTTGGGACAAATGTTAATCGACAAAAAAATGTGCAGGCTTTTGTAGATCAAGTGCCATGGCCAACATCAAGCAATAGCCAGGAAGGACTAGCAATTAGATATGTTCTCAATTTAAATAGAACTTTAGATTTCTAAGTAAATTACAGGTGTATTAATTCAGGACAGTTTTATTTTAAGAGACTTGCAAGAAAACACCATATCTAGAAATCCTAAGAGATTCAAAACAAAGAAAGGGAGGAAGAATTTATTTTGCTTAAAATGTATACTTTTATTTATGGTTTCTTTAGCAAATAAATTTTTCAAATTTTTATCATTAAGAATATCAAGAAATTATCCTTGTAATGCCCTATTTAGAACTCTATTTAAAAATAAATAATTTATTCTATTTTAGAGTATCTTAAATACAGCATCAAAGATTATATTTCTCATTGTAAAAGCATGACTTATGAGAGAGGTAAGCTAAAAAAATTAATACTTTATGAAATGTGTTTTCATACAAAAATCAAAATTCTTGCTGGAGTAGATAATAAATGGCATGATTTATGTCTTGAAATTTGACTTTTGGATATTCTTTTTTGAAACATAATTAAATGGTCTTCGAGGAGACTCTACCGCTAACTACATTGCTGCTTGGTAAAGTGGTATAATAGACTATTCTAAGTCATTTCTGTCTAGGGGTTTCAGAACAATTTTAAGGGAACATTTGAAAGTCTCTAAAGCTTTTAACTCAGATCTTAACCACAGAATAACATAACATCCATTCAGTTCCTGTATGCATAGAGCTGGTGTCATCTGTGGCTAGTTGGACAAATTCCAAGTAATAATTACTATTATAGTTTTTTAAGTTCCTTTTGTAGGTTACTTGGGATAAAGCCATTTAATGGTACTGATACACTTTGTTCTCTGAAATGTAAACCAACATAAAAAAGTAGCCGAACTGCTGTGAACCTCTTCCTAGACAAGTTTGTGTCCTGAAAGTTGAGTAAAACGTAATGTATTCCACTAAAAAAATATATATTATTTCTCCAATTATTTTATAACCTGATAATTTAGGAGAATCACATCATTTTTAAATTTTCTATTGCATACCTTTCTAACTGACTTTCAATAGTAAAATATACATTAATATTGTTATTCTTTTATAGTATATTTATGATAAATATGTTTTATATATATTATAAAGTCAAATAATTTTCCCCCAAAAGTACCATGCTATATTAAATCACTAATAAATTAAATGAACATGAGTTGGCATTCTTTTATCAAACTGAAAACCAGATCTGACTGCTTTAGTTTTTGTTTAATAAAAAGTTGCAATTGTCTTCTGAGTATTTTGTACTTAAATTTTAGAAATTTCAATTATAATCATGATAATTTGGTTTATCATAGATGTGATTCAATTGCCATTTTCCAGGTGTATATAAGGAATTTTACCTCTATTAGTCCATTTCTTTTATACAAAAATGACACTTCCAAGTATCATTTCAGGCTCACCAAATATTCACAGATAAGTTTACCAATTGCCTGTCTCTTAACTGAATAGTTTCTCCATCAGAGTACAAAGATTTCTTTCACAACTATTTATTGTGAAGTGCACATTATATATACACATGTACATATGTGTGTACATGCATGTATATATGCAAAAACATTTGTGTATGTGAACATGAGTATATATATACACACACAGAAGTACATGTATATCTACATAAGTGTGGTGTGTGTGTGTGTAGTATGTGAGTATGTATGTGTGTGTGTAAATTAGAGGAAGGGAGAATTTCACCCACTCATTCACTTATTGAACAGTGAAATAGCTGTCAAATGTCTGTTAAATGAAAGAATCAATCAACACTTGTAGTACATCTGCCAGTACCATGGTAAGTGATCAGCTATAAATACAACTAAGAATTTCCCCTGTCCTCAAGGAATTCACATTCTAGCAAGAAATAGGCACGTACAAAAGCTAACTATACAACCAGATAAAGACTGTAACAAAGATGCAGACAATGTGCAGAGAACATGGAGCCTGATGGGCTCAGCCTAGTAGGACAATACCAAGGAAAGTACTCAAAGAGAAATCTGCATTTAGCTGAATCTTAAAGGTTAAGACATGTATTAGGGAAATGTCAAGCAGGAAGCTGAGAGGTATTCCAGGCATAAGAAAAAACAGGCACAACGAAGAAACAGGAGGATGAAATTCAGATTATTTGGGGAAACCAAACGTTACTGATTACAGTTGACTAAGGCATGAAAGGTAGTGGGATCTGAGATAGGCAGTTAGGCAAGGGATACAACATCGAGGGCCATGTGCTCCAGAGGAAACAATACAGACTTTATCCTGAAGGGCAGTGCTTCTGAAACCTTAATGTGCAAAATCAACTAAGGATACAAATCAATTATCGATCTTATGAAAATGCAGATTCTGATTCAGTAGTTTAACATGAGGACTAAGATCCTGCATTTCCAGCAGTTTTCTAGCAGATGCCATTGCATTTGGTGAACAAACAAAATTTTGAATAAGGGAGCAGTAGGGGACAGGGAATCCCTGAAGGATTATAATGAGAGTTGCAGAGTTGTGATATACATGCAAATTATATATATATATATACACACACACACACATAAATATATGCACACACATATACACACATACATATATGTATATTTATACACATATACACACATACATACATGCATATTTATACACACATGCATGTATGTGTGTGTGTGTGTGTGTGTGTATATATATATATATATATATATATATATATTTTTTTTTTTTTTTTGGAGACAGAGTCTCGCTCTGTCGCCCAAGCTGGAGTGCCGTGGTGCGATCTCGGCTCACTGCAAGCTCCACCTCTCAGGTTCACACCATTCTCCTGCCTCAGCCTCCCGAGTAGCTGGAACTACAGGCGCCTGCCACCACGCTTGGCTAATTTTTTGTAATTTTAGTGGAAACGGGGTTTCACCATGTTAGCCAGGATGGTCTCGATTTCCTGACCTCGTGATCCGCCCGCCTCGGCCTCCCAAAGTGCTGGGATTACAAGCGTGAGCCACCATGCCCGGTCGGTAGGTATATTTTTTAAAGGAAGGTTCAAGTTAATGGTGTGGAAAATGTATAGGAGTGGAAAGATAGGAAAGGTAGGAAGACTAATAGGGATTTTATTGTAGAAATCCAGGTAAGAATTAATGAGTCTCTGAAAAAGACCACTGGTAGTAGAAATTGTAAATAAAGGACAGATTATAAGGAATAGAATAAATAAGGATTGGGGCTGTGGGAGATTTAGGAATAAATAAAAATCAAGGTTAACTCCTACTTTTCTAACCATGACAATTGGGATAGTGGCATACAAAGAAATTGAGCAGAGAGCAGAGTAGCAGAACTGTTTATGCTTGGATGACCCCAGAGAGTAAACATTTTCTCGGAACTTTTGGCTTAAGTTTACTTAATAGGTAAAAAGAATTCCAAATTCCAAGAATTCATTCATTTACTCTCAAACCCATTTCTCATAAAACCTGTCATCTCCAAAAGGTTAGCTCGAGAACTGAATTACTTAGATACAAAGAAAGTGATATGTGTGGGTAATCATATTAAAACAGAGATATGAGGGGCACAGGTTGTTTTCATAGGATTTCGAATCTGGTACTAACTTTGAACGCACAAATGGAAGAAGAAGCTAAAACATTTGGTATGTTTCTCTCACCAGTAAGAGCCTATAAACCTGCAAAGTATTATTCACTGAAGCCAGAGGAAATCCCCATCACCATGACTACACAAATAGAAATTTGCCACCAGAGTGGTAACTAGCTAATTGAATTAGTGAAATTTATCCTTCAGTGTCAGACTCCCAGAAATGAGGAAATGAGAGAGAAAGAGGAGAGGGAACAGAAACACCAGCAGCTGCTATTTATTGGCTATGTGTATACATAGTTGCTATACTAAACCCTGTGTGTATATTGGCACTAGCTATTCCCCTTGTCTGGGATATTCTTTGCCGAGATCTTCACAAAGGTGATCCTCTTAGATTTTCTTTTAACTTAAGTTTGCTTAAGTATTTATGTGACCTGTGTCACATAAGATTACTTCTAACACATATACAGACACAGCTCTCATTTTTCTCCACCATACAGTGATGCTAATGGTAATGAAAGATCCCAATTTATGCTAGGATATTTTATTTTCAATAATTTCTCTCATCCTTTCCATGTATAGAGTACTTTGTACTTTTCAAATATATAAACTAATTTGATTCTGTACAATAATCCTATTCAGGAACTACTGATAAGCCAGTATTATTACCCCATTTCAGACTTGAGAAAAATAAGGGTCAGAGAGGATAAACTGAGTTTACTAAGATTACTAGTATAATAAATGTAAACCCCAAGTCTATATTTTCTGAATCTTGATCCAACACATATTCTCAGATTGCCTTTGGTGAAACATACATACATGCAACAAGACAGGTCCCTCAAGTAGCTATAATCATGGGTAATCTGCTTTAAGAAAATCTTATCCTCCAAACATTCAGATTAAATAATAGATAAATACTAAAACGAAGTGATGAATTCTTTTTGTATGTCATGAAGGATTTATAATATTTTTTAAAGTTTTGAGCACAGTAAATTATTATTATTATTATTATTATTATTATTATTATTATTATTATTATTTGAGACGGAGTCTCGCTGTGTCGCCCAGGCTGGAGTGCAGTGGCGCAATCTTGGCTCACTGCAAGCTCTGCCTCCCAGGTTCATGCCATTCTCCTGCCTCAGCCTCCCAAGTAGCTGGGACTACAAGTGCCCGCCACCACGCCCGGCTAATTTTTTCTATTTTTAGTAGATACGGGGTTTCACCGTGTTAGCCAGGATGGTCTCCATCTCCTGACCTCATGATCCACCCATCTCGGCCTCCCAAAGTGCTGGGATTACAGGCGTGAGCCACTGCGCCCAGCCTGAGCACAGTAAATGTTTAAATGTTGTTTAAGTTGTAAAATTTTATTTGCAGTTGTTTCCTCTGCAGACCCACATTTGTCTCAGAATATAAGATTTATGTAAAGGTCTTATAAAGGACAATTCTCTCAGTCTCATAGCTCTTCATAGCATTGTGTTGTTTTTACTCGCAGAATCAAAAAGGGCTAATGTTATGAAGTAACATCCTGGTAATCATGTTTAGAAGGAAAACCATTTACTACAGATGTGTTAACAGATGATTGCTATGATTCATATAATAAAGTTTTATTTTATTTCTAAAAGTTTAGTTTTACAGACTATGGATATATGTCTGAAAAACTACAAATCTACAACTAATTGTAATTTTAAATTAAGCCCTATATGAGTGCATTGTTTTTATTTAATTAGATATTTAAGTTGAGAAGGAATGAAATGCAAAGTATAGTATCAAGAGTATATTTTAACTAAATAATAACTTTGTTGTGATTCAATCCAGAGAGAATAATAGTGAATGGGAACATGGATATTAGAGTCATAAAGACTTGAGTTGGAATCCCCACTATAAAACTTATTATTTCTGTGAATGCACCTCATCTTTAAGATATGAAGGATCACAAGGTTGGTCTAAAGACTAAATGTGTTTTTACGAAATTCAAGTACCTTCAATGTCCCAGACATTACACACACACACACACACACACACACACACACACACGCACATAAGAAAAAGGAACACAGTTCCTTTCCTTATGGAGCTTCTGTCTAGTCAAAAGAAAGACAAAATAATCACACAAATCAGTAGGCACTATGAGTTGCTATGTGTGGAAATGTGGCATAAAAATCAGAGTGTACTCCAAGAAACATAAAATTTTAGGAAAGGTAGTGACATGTAAGGTGACATCTGGAACATAAGTAGAATTTAGATGGGTGGACAGTCATCTAGAAAGGAAAATAGTAAATGGAAGTCCCCAAAACCAAAACATGGTTGACACCTTCAAAGAACGGAGGGAAGCCAGCAAGGCCAATGCATCCTTTAGTTTAATGAAAGATAGGGAAGGTAACACAGATTTAAAACATGGTCTCGTCCATGTATTTTCAACATTCTTGGAGTGTAAAATACAAGGTATAATGAAAGAAGATAAGACATGAGAGAAATTTAGGTTCTAAGTCAAAAGAGAATCGTATACTTTGGTAAGAATTTGTACAACTACTCATCTTTCAATAGGTTGCTGAGAGTGATGCTGTTGGGTTTGTGTATTAGAATGATCCTCTTGCAGCTGGATGGAATACTTAATAAAAGAAAGTTAAGCTATTATATTAATGGCATTAGTATTTCATGTGTCTGACACTATTAAATGGTTAATCCCAGGTTATTAAGACAGTCATAGAATCTCTTCTCTTTATACACAAAAAGGTCAGGTTATGTTAAATTTTCCCTACTATTAGCTGTATTTATGCTCCTCTTTGCCACTCAATAGATTTTTTTTTTTCTGATACATCAAGCCTCCTGTTCCGATCTCCCTTAGGTAGACATGCCACCTTGCAGACATTTGATTGGAATGACAAGAATTAGAACCAGTGTCATTGGCAGGATAAATACGAGAAGTGCACCAGAAAAAAAGATACAAAGAAAAGAAGCTATAGACCCTAACAGAGAACAGAGTGCCTACTCCCTACAAGGTAGTATCCTAAGCATTTTATAGTCCTTATCTCACCGAATCCTTAAAACAATGCTGTGAGATAGGTACCCTTTCATGGATGAGAAAACTGCAGTGCTGAGAAGGTCATCCAGCTAGTAAAAGGGGAAACCATTATTTTACTGAACAGGTATAAGAATGGGCAACACAGGTTGTGTCAGAAAATAGGAGAGAGCTCAAATCACGGGGATGAAATGGGAAAGAAGTCTGGGCAAGCTGGGATTTGGAATCAGTTTTAATGATGGATGGAATATCCTATTTCCTTTAAGATAAATATCTCAACTTCATGATATTTGTGACAGGGTGCTGATCTATCTCTGCATCCTCTGTATCTTGTTACTCATGTTGGACATCTTACATCCCAGCCATATTGTCCTTCCATTCTTGAAATGTGCAATTCATTCTCTCTCTCTCCCCCCGCCACCCACTCTTTCTCTCTATCTCTCTCTCTCCCCACACACCTGCCAGAGCTTTGCCTAAAACATTCTCCCAACCCCATTGTGGCTCCCATTCTGCAAATCAGCTTAATTTTCACTTCCTCAGGAAAGCCTCCCCTGATATTGATCCCTGCTTACCCTGCAACAAAGCTAATCAGGTTCTTTTGGTATCCCTGTATCCCTATCATCATTTCCATAGCACTCTATATTAATTTTCTTATCAGGTTATCACTGCTATTTCTGTAATTGGTTGTTTTCCCCATTAGACTAAAGGTTCTATGAGAACAGATTGCCTGTTGTATCCCCACGCCTTTCAACATGTCAAGTGCATAGTAAGCATTCAATATATACTTGTTAGATTAATAAAATGAATGAATAAATGTGATGCTTCTACCATGGGAGCAACTGTACACCAACATGAATAAATAGCTTTGTCTATGAACACAAGACCATTCAGGAAACCATTTGTTGCCTTGGTGACTTGTTTCATTTTCTCTACATGAAGCTCTCGTGGAAAATAAAAATGATTTTAGCTTTTCCAAATACCTTATTTGCAAATATTTCTGTTAAGAATCCCCTTACAAAAGGACAAGATGCCACCTTTTAAAAATTAAAGTCATAATAAAAAATATGATATTTACCAGCTGTGATAAAAATATTTTTAATGCCTGGCAACAACTTTTATTTCCTTTTAGTAATTCTGAGTGATTTTTAATTCTTATTAAAGATAGGCAAAGAGTGAAATCATATTTACAAAACAGATGTAGTATTAACAACATCAAGAAAAGCTGCTTTTGTGCTGCCTGGTCCACTTTTCACTCTGCTATGTGAATTTTATTATGTACGTTAACCTGTTATACATAATAAAAATGAATAGTACCATCAAGCCTTTATTAACAAATTATAGCAGTAACTTAACATACTGCAGTTTTATTTGTAGATTATTTTTTAAACTTTTTCAAATGTATAAGTATGGTTAATGGATATCTGAAATTATGCCAATGTGTGATTTACCCACTACTACTATTTAAGATACTAAACCTGAACAATTTTATCTTCAGAGAAAATATAGAATAATGTTAGATTCAAAATAGAAAAGGAAACACCTCAGAGATGCAATAAAATATACTCATTTTAAAGAAAAAGACAATGGTGGCCAAATGCCTTTGGGTGCCTATGGTCAGAAAGTACAGATTTACTTTTCACAGTTCCACACTTTTTTCTGTTCTTATATCAAATCCTTTATGTTATTATATATGATGCTTGAGAATTCCTATGCAGTAAAAGAAAAATTCTATTGACTCCTTGCATTTCATTAAATTCGGCAGAATATTCTGCCTGCGATCCAGAACTATTGTCCTATTGCCCAATCATGTAAACTCATGGCTCTGCCTAACATTATTTTCCTTATATTTTAGTTGTGAAATTTATTGGGATTATTATCTTTCAATTACTCAAAACATACGTAGGGAATTCCATTATATAAAATGTGTTGCATTAGTTATTAGATTGTGTTTAGCCAGTGTTATTGAGATGACTTCATTTACCTCAGTGATCATACTGAGGAGTATTCATTAAAGGTATAAATTGTGAATAGCTGAATAAATCATACTATATACACATTTTTCCATATACCAGGAATTGTGCTAAGTACTTTACATACTCCACCACAACATCACTTAGACATAGGTAATATATCCTGTTCAAAGACGAAGAAATCAATGTTTGAGGAAGTTAAACAACTTATCCACATCTTAAAGCTAATACATGTCAGAACAACAATTTAAATCCAAGTTTCGCTCCAGTATCCTGCTGTTCACACTAAAACATGTTCCTTCTCCTTCTCAGAAGTGATATCTGTGACAAAAGAGTTAAACTTGAAACTGGACAGAAACATTTGAAAAAAAGACATGACTCAATCTTCTGAAAGTGGGTTGCCTGAGCATTTGACAAGACCTTGGGATCCATGTGACAGACACTCTGTATTTATGAATACTCTGATGATTTCCTAGTCTACAAGATCTTACTCCAAATCTGAGACATTCTGCAAATCAATCTAACTAGACTGGAGCTCTTAAGACTTTAAACAATCTGATTTAAATGGGGTAAGATCTAGGGTGGGATTATTTTATCAGAGCATTTACACAAAATCCACAATCATTTCCTTCCCTTTATATGTAGAAAAAAAATAAAAATGATTCTCCATCACCATTCTAACTGGCATGAGATGGTATCTCATTGTGGTTTTGATTTGCATTTCTTTAATGACCAGCAATCACTGAAAAGTCAGGAAACAACCGAATATGGAGAAATAAGAACGCTTTTACACTGTTGGTGGAAGTGTAAATTCAACCATTGTGGAAGACAGTGTGGCAATTGCTCAAGGATCTAAAACTAGAAATACCATTTGACCCAGCAATTCCATTACTGTGTATATACCCAAAAGATTATAAATCATTCTACTATAAAGACACATGCACACGTATGTTTATTGCAGCACTATTCACAATAGCAAAGACTTGGAACCAACCCAAATGACCATCAATGATCAAATGGATAAAGAAAATGTGGCACATATACACCATAGACTACTACGCAGCCATAAAAAGGAATGAATTAATGTCCTTTGCAGGGACATGGATGAAGCTGGAAATCATCATTCTCAGCAAACTAACACAGGAAGAGAAAACCGAACACCGCATGTTATCATTCATAAGTGGGAGTTGAACAATGAGAACACATGGGCACAGGGAGGGGAGCATCACACACCGGGGCCTTTTGAGGGGTGGGGGGCAAGAGGAGAGATAGCATTAAGAGAAATACCTAATGTAGATGATGGGTTGATGGGTGTAGCAAACCACCATGGCACATGTATACCTATGTAACAAACCTACACATTCTGCACATGTATCCCAGAACTTAAAGTATAATTCTAAAAAATTATTCTCCAGTATGTCTAATAGATCCTTTTATATTACCATTATACAATTATATTTTCTAGATTTATCAGCATCCCTCTGCTTATTAATCTTCTTACAATCTTTAAGAATGTGGAACAAAGACATAATGAGGAATTTATCTCTATGGTGTGTCCAGCAGGGGAAAATGGAAGAACTCAGAGGTCACAGAGGTCTAGGAGGAGCCAAGGGGACAGTGAGGGACTTTCATGCCAAGGAAAGGAAAGGAGGAACAAAAATGCTATTACCAATGGAAATATTTCTGTTTTCCTGCCACTAAAAACTTGACAAAGGTAGTGGTCAGCTGTGGTATCGAAATGTGCTGTGAATGAAATGGAGCTTAGGACGTATCATAATTAACAGTTCCAGTCTCACATAAAGCTTCTGTAAAGCAATAATTGAAGACAGCACCTTAGCCAGAGCTACTGGAAAGTGAACTTATTGCTGGGTGATAAAGAGATGAGTATTAAACTAAGATATAATTAAAATTTCCAAATTGTGGGCAAGTTTCTTGTCAAACAGTCCCAAGAAAGTAGAGCAAGGGCATCCCAAATGCATGGCCACTTGGGGAAAAACAATAAAGTATCAACAGTGGTAGACTAAATAGATAAGATTTGCAGTCTAAAGTCCTCTAAGAGGTCTCCTCACCTATGTCCAGCTTTTGAAGCAATCATGCATTATTTACCATTTAAATATCACAATGTAACTTTGCTGTATGTTGTTCTTTAAAGATGTTATATACGTCACTCTAGAAATGTTCGTGGATATAACTAAGAAAATGAAATTTCATGTGGGTCTGTGTTTTGTTAATTCATATAATTTATATGATAAATCACAATACTGGAGTAATGACATTTATCTCTTATTAAGCATTTAAAGCAAAATAATAATATGTATCACCTATGTACCTGTAGTCAATAATATTTTTATAAGTAAATATAAGGCATATGACATTTTTTATTACATAATGTTTTCCAAATTGGAGGCACTTGGATTTCGGTATTGATTTAATTTGTATAATATAGTAGACTTCTAGTTTGGTTTCTCATTAATAACTTTTGATAACTTATTTTTAAAATATTAATTATGTTTCACAGTATCTAAAATTATTATAATTTGGGAATAAATAATTATAAAACACATATAGATCAGATTTGGCAGTACTCTCTCAAGAAAAGTAACACAAGGGTAACACCTCAGGAAGAGTAACATATTTAAGAGGATATTTCCTTTAGTAGATTACATAATGACATACAATTTCCTACTTAAGATTTTTTAAAATTTATTTTAGTTGATTTACTGATTTAATTGGAATACCGAATGAGATGTTTGGCAATTTTTAAAAATAAAATAAGGTATTCATCTAATTTAGAGGCCTAGTCAACTAACTCAACTAGAAGTTTTAGGCTTTAAATCCACTAACATCAACTGAAGCTGCCATGTGATATTAGGACACATGGAAAGATATCCATTAAGATTTTCTGGGACTTAATTTGTAAAAGTAATATATTTAAGGTCATACCATGGGGAACTTGGTTTGTGGCTTTGAAATTAAATAATCTTTTCTTCAGTGGTAAAAGGAGACCACAATGGGACATCTACACTTAGTTAACTCTCACGTACTAAGCTATTAATTTTGTTATGTTTAACAGTCATCTAATCAACGTGAGATACAAAAAGATATGGTTCAAATTAACTCATGGTATGCTTACATGCAAAATGAAAAGGGAACTAATGAATAAATGTCTTATAATTAGTTTTTCCCAAAAATATTAGAAATATCTATTCAAATAATCAGTGATTATAAAATTTAAATACATTATTTAGAACTGATGACAGAATAAAATAAAATGCTTTTGAAATGTTTCGCTATTTTCTGTAAAACAAATCCATAAAACGATTGCCTATTGATTTTATTTCATTCCCACTTTTATTTATATTTCCAATAATGCAAATATTTGTTTCTAATTAAAATAGAATTAGCTAAATATTAAATATTGTGTTTGTTTTAACTCAGGGCCTTGAGATATTTTTCCTTTAAAATAAATCACTAAAATGCAGAATATCAGAATTCTCCAATCAGAAGCAATATGTCAAGTCACAGTAAAGCTGATTGGCTTCTTTAAACACAGAAGACATGGTTTTTAAATGAAAAGCTAATTATCACACTCAGAAAGACTGCCCTGATATGTTAAGTTAAACTGATGTGTATGTGCTACACTACTACTATAGATATTTCTATTATGAGCTATAAATAGATGCAAAAGCAAATCCTGCCATAAAAAAAAAAAAAAAAAACAGGCAAATTCTCCCTCCATTTGCACAAACATGCAATATCACTTTAAGAAGTTAAAATCACATAAAGACAGGACCCCCCAGACCCTCAGGGAACAAAATGCCCAGCAAAGTAAATTATACTAATCATTTTCTCTCATGAACTGGCAGCACCTACTAGAACTGTTTAATTACGGGACCAGAATAATAATAGAAAAATGCTGCACACAATAACAGCCCTGTTTCCTATCCTACCTTTGTGGTGACAATGCACAGGCAATCCATCCTGGATCCCTACACAGGACTCAGTGCATGGAAATCACACCAGCAAATCAGCAAAGGTGAGAAAAGCCTTTTGGAAATTGCACACAGAAAGAAGCAGAGCTTGGATTCTGTACAGACGGCTTTTCCAAGGGGGCCCCTCACGGGAAACTCGAGCCCTCCTCCATACAGCTCAAGGCAAGCAGGATTCTGCTAGGCACCAGAAAATCCCCTAGAAATCAGCTCCGGCAAAACTTCCCGGTGGCTTGCTGGGCTCCGTGGCTGCATGGTCTTTTAGCGGATTCCTTGATCGGAACAAGGCTCCTGTGAGTGCCCCGCACAGTTCTACCGTGGCGATGAGTGTAACATCAGGCACCAGGGAATCACATTTCAGCTCTTGCTCTTGTTTCTGAATTCTGATCTGCTGCTTCAGTATACTCATAAGATTTTCTTTGCCAAAGTCTCCCCTTTGTTGCCTTCCTTTCTTACTAACACTGAGTTACACAAAAAACTACCCGTCCCATCTACCAAATGGCTGTCGTTCCAGTGCCAGAATAGCGGCTTTGGATAATAAAATGCTATTTATTATGAGCATGATTGCCGGGAGTCTAAATGACTCGAAAGATATGACTGAAAAGCTAAGGTGCATGTGGTGCTGCATACATCACATCTCAACTCACTTGCAATTACAAGGGCAGCTTCTTACAAATGACTAACAGCTGGATAAGGAAAATCAAGCCAGAGACATAAGGAAACTGCTGATTTGGAGGTTTAACTTATAGAAAAGGGTTACATTTCTCCTTTTTTGTGTTTACCTATGTGTGTGGTCCATGACATATGCAAAGACACAAACAACCTGAACATTTAAACGAATATTATGAAATTGGGGTGGGAGGAGGTTCTAAAGTGTTTACAGAAGTTCCACATTCTGAGTGAAAAAATGAGTTCTTTCCCAAACTTTTCCCTCCTCACTTGCTGTCTGCAGGCACTTACTACGTGGGCAGAGCTTTGTGTTCCCTTCTGCAGCATTTTAACAGCCAAATGATTAGCACTCTCCCCTCCCCCAAATCCCTCCCTTTCTTCTAGTAAAGCTGCTACTACATAGACTGCCTTTGAGGTGCTTGACAAGCATCACTCTAGATAATAATATACTTTTTTTCCCATCATCTTAGACACACAGGCAGTCACAGACTGAAACAGAAAAACAGACACAGGAGCTAAGAAAGGAGAGGGGGTGGGAAGGGAGAATGAGGGAGAGTGAGGGAGAGTGAGAGAGAGTGAATGACAGAATGGAAAGTACTGCCTGACCAATAAAAATCGAAAATCAATGATTCACTTTCACCAGGAAGAAAATACACAGTCAACTGGACCACTGAAATATCAAAAATAAATGTCTAGGGACCTATACACATTATCTCCTCAGGATACTGGCAGGACCATTTCCCACCCCACTACTAACCACCACCCTCTTTTTTTTCATAAAAAGTATACTTTCTATGATAAACAATTTGGAAAAAAATAATATATAAGACTCTTCTACCTTTCATGAATTATTGAGATTCTAACCTCAATATCCCAATAACCTCCTGATTGCTAAATAAATGAATGTCTCAGAAACTGACGTCATTATTTTACCCAAATGAGAGCATTGTTCATAAAGATTTTAAGTTCATAGCAAATCAAATATGTGTTCTGAGAAAAAAAAAAAAAGAAGAAAAGACAAGCTCCTAAAGTTCAATTTGATATAAAAACCTTCAAAAGTGGCTCAAAATAATATTTGTAGTTAAAAAATATAATTTCCTCTGAACTGCTATCCTACTGATGTAAGAAATTTCAAGTAAGTTTCAAGTTAAACACCACCAATAAAATCCATGCTCTGGTCCATTCCATTAGGTAACTCTGTCTTATGGTTCAGTAATTTGAAAAAGTCAAAGAAACACCACTTTGTCTATTCACCCTCATTTGTTACATCATCACAATAATTATTTTAACTCAATACCTCCTAAGCTTATCTAAGGGTGCGTAAAACCTTATATCTTTATGTACCAGCGTGTTTCCCTGACACAACTAACATCTAAGAGGTAATTGAGACTTATTGCCATATTCATGTTCAAAATAATTAGGCTTTGTGTCCCTATAGCACCTTAAAGCTGACAAAGAACTTCTAACAGTATCACAGGCTTCGGAAGTTTAAATGACTTCCCAAAAGCCTGGTAACTTTCAATGGCAACATTAAAGACCACGTCCCTTAATTCCAGGTCCAGGTCTTTGTTAGTCATAGAGACAGTCAGAATGGAGACAATCAGGGGTTAGACAGAGGAAGTAAATAAATTGGATAGCAGAGTAAGATGAGTATTTTCACAAGGTATCCTGGAAGATGATACCTTCAGAACTTCATTCCATCTTTGCAGAGAGGCAGACACTTAGATAGAGAAAAATTAGCAAAGGGAGCCTGATTAGTCTTCTAACGCTGGTGGATCACAGAGGAAAGCACTTTTGTAAACTATAGAGACTTGCAGAAATAAAACACAGCTTGCCTAGCATAAGTTCTAGAATACCTTAGGCAGTCCCTAAGTCATTCACCTGACACATATTTGTTGAGCACTCGTTATGTGATTATTTGATTAATGTCTATATCACCCTCTAAAATGCACTCCTTAAAAATAGTTTTAACTCTTTATTTCCGTTGCTAGACTAGTGTCTCATTCATTCAACAAATATACTTGAGAATCTACTTATGTGGAAACACAAAATGAGGAAAAGCTAGCAAAATCCCTGCCCACAAGAGAATAAAAAACTATAGTACTGTACAGAAAGCATTTGGGGGTATTTTACGTCCACAAAATAGAGGTATTTAACCCAGAATGGAGCAGTGAGGGAAAGCTTTCTGGAGAGGGGCCTTGAGCTAAGATGAGGAAGAACCATAGGAGTTAACTAGAAGTTAGGAGAAAAGAGAATTGCATACACTCTATTGTATTTGAAAAAGGAATGAATCAGCAATATATTATACCTTTGTAAAATCAGTTTAATAAATAAATCCAATAAAAGTACTTCAGAGCAAGCATTTTACAGCAAGCATTTTACAAACTGAATATGCAATCTTTATTTGAGAAAAAAGATCATTGGTCATATAATTTTGAGTACAAATATACTGTAAATGCATGTACAATATGTATGTTATATATTCATTTGTTTGTATTCACCTCAAGTGATTAACTGGATAATGTATGTATGTTTAGATATAAGTAAGTACATAACATTTTGAAGTGTAGACCCATTTGGGATTTCCACTTTGTGTATACCTTATCTTTGATTGATTTTCCTCAGATGTAAAGATGATAGAGGATAATTCACTCCTTTGCCTCAAGGGAAACATTATGTTGTTTTTATAATTAACAAGGTATTGACATGAAGCATATTTTTTTTTTTTTTTTTTACAGACATAGTGCTCAATTGGGCCTGTGATTTTCACAAGAAGGCTTTGGCAAGATAAAAAGCCTCAACCTGCAAGCTGCTTTACTTGATATTCCTTGAGGTTAATGATCTAAAACTAGAAATATATTAATTCTTAGTAAAACCTATCATTGAAAGTTTGATATCATAAAATTACTCTTGTAAATTACTTGCACTAAACCTGTACCGTAACCACTTAAATCCATTATTACTTTTATTTTGTTTGTTTCCAACAGGGAAAAATATCTCTAGAAGTGAAATCCAGTCAGTGTCTATTCTAGAATCTAAGCCTCTTGAGGGCAGATTTAATGTATATATCTGGCACCTAATATGGTACTGGCACTTAAGAGGCACCAAATCAATATTAGTGGAATGAAAGAATAATCACAGCTCTAGTTATGCTATTTTTTGATAGTTTTTTTAAAATCTATTTAAACCTATGGTCCCTTATTCATATGAGAACGATAAATTTATATTAATTATAATATATACATATATACATATGTACATACATAAAAATTTAAAAATAAATATATTGGTGCATGTAGCTGAAGGTATTTGCAAATAAAAATATTTTCATTGGAAAATCCAGTCTGATGTAAGAAGGTATGGTTTAGAACAGTCTTATCTATAATGGAGAAGGGCAATTTCTAGCTGAAGTGTTACAAGTACAGGATGCTACTGAAACTAGGTGCTTGCTATTGTGTTAGAAAAACAGTAACAAATATAAGCATGTTAATAATAATAGTAATTTATCAAGTGGCTATTATCTGAAGTACTGGGGTAAATATTTTGTAACTATTATCTCATGGTCATAATACCCTTTAGGAAATAATTATAATCCCTATTTTATAGTTAAGGAAACTGAAGTTGCCTGAGGTTCTATGACCTGCCGTGACACAAAACCTAGGTGACCCAACCCAGAGAGTGGTTTATGTTATTTCCGTCTCATCACACTGCAAATCCTGAAATTGTTTCTGTCCCTCTGGGTCCAACCTGAGAGAGTGGCACAAACGATACAAAAGGCCTTCTCCTTAGCCAAAGATAGCCTGGACTCCATGCAGATGAACTATAAACAACCTATGATCCTCCTAAAAAGATAGGTTTGTCTCTGGGCTCCTACCTGACACCTTCCATAGCTCATAAGGGCCTTGGGAATAACCCCAGAAGGAATGGACTCCACATTAGAAAGATTAGGTCCAAAGGAAATAACAAGAAATCCACCCACCTGGCCTCCTATCCCTGTCTATCTGTTCCCCATATACCCAGAACAGCAGGCACACAAATGACATCTGCAAAGCTTGTTAGCTTAGTAAAATAAATAGACTGCAGGCAGGTCATGGCAAAATGCCTGCCCTCATTTCCAAACTCTCCAGAGGTAAGTAAGAAATTAGGATCAACTGAAAAAAGACTGAATTTTTCAGAGTTTCTATCATTAAAAAAATCAGGACAGTAATGGATCCTGAAAATAATTCATGAAAAGCAGGAGTCTGTGTATTCTGTTCAAGTTAAATGTGTATCCTTACAAAAAAATATAAAAACTAAACAAGCAAAATTTTGAGTGAACCAATAATTGCTAATGAAATGAATTAATTTTTACCTTTGACCCATCTTTTAATCATGATATTCAATTGTATGGACATAAATTTTATGTCAGTTTTTCTCATGTGAGTTGGAACATAGTTAAATGATATCCATGTAGCTCTCCCAGTTATTATCATCATCAAAATCTAAACAACCTTTGAAATTTTATATAAATGGTAGGGTATAAATAATGTAAACATTCAATAAAAATTGTTCCCCTAACAAATCAAAGTTTACATAAACTTTGCTGAACATTAACTACATTTCTTATGAGGCTCAATTTTTCCTATTATACAATGCTGTGGGTTGAATGGATTCCAGAAATCCAAATAGTTGTGTGCAAGCCACAAATCTGAAAAGCTATATGGTCAAAAATAAAATTTTGCTTTCAAGTCAATATAAATAACCTCAGCAGTATTGCTAAATGCCATTCCCATACTCCACCTTCTTATACCCTGATATGGTTTGGTTGTGTCCCCAACCCAAATCTCAACTTGAATTGTATCTCCTAGAATTCCCACATGTCGTGGGAAGGACCCAGGGGAAGTAATTGAATCATGGATGCCGGTCTTTCCCATGCTATACTTGTGTGATGAAATCAGTCTCACAAGATCTGATGGGTTTATCGGGGGTGTATACTTTTGCTTCTTCCTCATTTTCTCATACTGTCACCATGTAAGAAGTGTCTTTCGCCTCCTGCCATGATTCTAAGGCCTCCTAAGCCAAGTGGAACTAACTGTAAGTCCAATTAAATCTCTTGTTCTTTCCAGTCTAGGGTATGTCTTTATCAGCAGCCTGAAAACGAACTAATACATACCCAAAGCACACTGGCCTGTTACCTGTTCCTCAAATACGGTGTTTCACTCTAATTCTTCCTCTAGGCCTTGAATTTGTTGCTTCTTCTAGCAGAAACTGTCTTTCCCTGGATTTGCACATGGGTGGGCTCCTTCTCATCATTCCAGGCTCTGCTCAGATGTTACCACCTCAGCAAGACCTTCCCAAACTGATTTCCCCTAATTAGAATCTCTTCCATCCCTTCTCCATTACATCATCCCAGTTTATTTCCTCCATATGGTTATCACAACCCAAAATTATCTTCTCTATTTATCTCTTACTATCTCCCCTATCTGAATTTTACCAGTGAGAGCAGGAACCTTATCTGTTTTGTCCATGGCAATATCACCAGTGTTTAGAACATAACAGATGCTAAATAGAGATTTTTGAATGGGTGAATGAATGAATGAATGAGATGCATCACATGGAAACTCTTTAAAAAATATATGGCTAGAATCAGCAGTCCAACATGAAATTTGCAATGCAAGATCTTTAACATAGTTTGGTTTCTAAGGATCTGATTTACACTAACAACAGTATTTACAAACATACACATAAACAATAGTTTTTGGATTCAAAATTTATTTTGAAATAAATTGTATTGGGAATAATTAAGGTATACAACATCATGTAAGATATATATACATAGTGAAAAGGTTATTATAGTGAAGCAAATTAACATATTTATCACTTCTCATATAGTTACCCATTTTTTTGTTTTTGTGTCAAGAACAGCTAAAATCTACTCATTTAGCATGAATCCCATATATAATACAATGTTATTACCTACAGTCCTCATGGTGTACATTAGCTCTTTAGACTTCTTCATAGTACATATCTGCTAGTTTGTATCCTCCAGCCTACATCTCTTCATTCCTCCCAACTCAGTAACCACTGTTTTATTCTGTGTGTGTATTTTTTAAATTTTATTTTGTATATGGTAAGTGTGTGTATATGTATACACATACAGATAGATAGATTCCACATATATGTGAGATTATGTAATATTTTCCTTTCTGTGTCTGGCTTACTTCACTTAGCATAATGTCCTCCCAGGCTCCTCCATGTAATGGCAAGTGGAAAGATCTCATTCTTTTTTAAAGCTGAATATTATTCGATATTATGTGTGTACCACAGTTTATCCATTCACCCACTGACAAACACTTATTTCCCCATCTTGGCTATTGTGAATAATACCCCAAAGGTCATACGAGTGCAAATATCTTTACAAGATTGTGCTTTCATTTCCTGTGTGTATATGCCCAGAAGATGAATTGCTGGGTCATACAGTGTTGTATCTTCAGTTTCTTTAGGGACCTCCATACTGTTTTCCATAATGGCTGTACCAATCTCCATTCCCACCAACAGTGTACAGAGTTCCCATTTCTCCACATCATCACCAACATTTGTCATCTTTTGACTTTTATTTAGAAATAGAAAACAATTTATATGACACTCCCAAAACAAAGAAAGGTATGCACAGAATAATTTTTGTAGAAAATATGCATTTGTAACCTATCTTTTTAAAAAATTATTATGAGTACATGATGATTATATATATTTATAGGGTACATGTGATGTTCTGGTACAAGCATAAAATGTTTAATGATCATATCAGGGTAACTGGGATATCCATCACCTCAGGAACTTATTTTTTTTTGTATTAGACACATTCCAATTCCATTCTTAGTTTTTTGATATATACAATAATTATTGTTGACTATAGTCACCCTGTTGTGTTATCAAATACTAGATCTTATTCATTCCATCTAACTATACTTTTATACAAATTAACCATCCCCACTTTTCCCTCCATCACCGCTACTCTTCCCAGCCTTAGGTAGCCATCATTATACTTTTTCTCTCCATGAGTTCGACTGTTTTAATGTTTAGCCACATATGACACAGAACATGTGAAATTTGTCTTTCTGTGCCAGGTTTCTTTCACTTAACATAATGACCTCAAGTTCCATCCATGTTGTTGCAAATGATAGGATTTCATTCTTTTTTGTGGCTAAATAATATTCCAATGTGTAACACATTTTTCTCACCCATTCATCAGTTGATGGACACTTTGATTCCAAATCTTGGCTAAGTGAATAAATAATAAATACAGGAGCATAGATATCTCTTCAATACGCTGATTTCTTTTCTTTTGGATAAATACCTAGCAATGGGATTGCTCAATCATATGGTAGTTTCTATTTTTAATTTTTGAGGAACCTCCATACTCCTCTCCGTAGTGGATGTACTAATTTATACTCCCACAAACAGTGTTTGAGGGTTACCCTTTCTCCACATCCTCACCAGAACTCATTGTTTCCTGCCTTTTGGATAAAAGCCATTTTAACTGGGGTGAGATGATACCCCACTCTTGTTTTGATTTGCATTTCTTGATGATTAATAATGTTGAGTATTTTTCATATATCTATTGGCTATTTACATATCTTCTTTTGATAAATCTCTGTTCAGATCTTTTGTCCAGTTTAAAATCAGATTATTTGTTTTTTTTTTCCCATTGAGTTGTTTGAGCTCCCTATATATTAGGGTTATTAATCTATTATCACATGAAAATATTTCTTCCCATTGTATAATTTGTCTCATTTGTTGATTATTTCCTTTGCTATGGAGAGCATTTTAGCTTCATGTAATGTCATTTTTCTATTTATGCTTTGGTTGCCTGCACTTTTGAGGTATTACTCAAGAAATTTTTGCCCAGACCAATGTCCCAGAGAGTTTCTTCAGTGTTTTCTTTTAGTAGTTTCATAGTTTCAGGTCTTATATTTAAATCTTTAATCCATTTTTATTTTATTTTCATATATGGTGAGATATAGGTTGTAGTTTCATTTTTCTGCACATGGATATCCAGTTTTCCTGGCACAATTTATTAAAGAGACTGTCCTTTTCCCAATATATGTTCTTGACACCTTTGTCAAAATTGAGTTCATGGTAGATGTATGGATTTATTTCTGCATTCTCTATTCTGTTCCATTGATCTATGTGTCTGTTTTTATTCCAATACCATACTGGTTTCATTACTATAGCTCTGTAGTATAATTTAAAGTCAGGTAATGTAATTCCTCCAGCTTTGTTCTTTTTGTTGCCCATGATGGCTTTGGCTATCCTGGGTCTATAGTGGTTCCATACAAATTTTAGGATTACTTTGTTATTTCTGTGAAGAATGTCATTGGTATTTTGATAGGGATTTCACTGAACATGTAGATTGCTTTGAGCGGTATGAACACTTTAACAATATTGATTTCTCCAATCCATTAACATAGAATATCTTTCCATTTTTTGTGCCCTCTTCAATTTCTTTTCCTAATGTTTTATAATTTTCATTGAAGAGATCATTTACTTCTGTGATTAAAATTTATTCCTAGGTATATTATTTTATTTGTAGTTATTGTAAATGGGAGTTTTTTTCTTGGTTTCTTTTTCAGATTATTCATTGTTGACATTTAGAAATGCTAATGCTTTTTGTATGTTGATTTTGTGCCCTGCAATTGTATTGAATTTATTCTTCAGTTCTATTAGTATAGTTTTTTGGTGGAATTTTTAGGTTTTTCTAAATAGAAGATCATATCAGCTATGACATCCTTGTCTTGTTATATCTTAGAGAAAAGGCTTTTAATTTTTCCCCTTCAGTATGGTACTATGTAGGAGTCTAGCATACATAGCTTTTATTGTGTTGAGGTATGTTCCCTCTATGCCACATTTTTTAGCATTTTTATCATGAAGAGATGTTGAATTTTATTGAACGCTTTTCAGCATCAAATGAAATATGGTTTTATCCTTCATTCTGTCAATATGATATATTACACTGATTGATTTCTGTACGTTGAGATGTCTGTGCATCCCTGGACGAATCTCACTTGGTCTTGATGAATGATCTTTTTAATTTGTTATTGAATTTGGTTTGTGAGTATTTTGTTGAGGATTTTTGCATCTATGTTCATCAGAGATATTTGCCTATAGTTTTCTTTTTTGATGTGTCTTTCTCCAGTTTTGGCATCATGGTAATACTAGCCTCATGAAATGAGTTTGGAAGTGCTCCTTCCTCCTAGATTTTTTCAAATAGTTTGAGTAGGATTGGTATTAGTTCTTTAAATATTTGGTAGAATTCATCAGTGAAGTCATTAGGTCTTGAATTTTTCTGTGATGGGAGATTTAACTGTGACTTCTGTCTCATTACTTGTTATTGGTCAATTCTGGTTTCAGATTTCTTCATGGTTGAATCTTGGTAGGTTGTATGTGTCTAGAAATTATTTATTCTAGGTTTTCCAATTCTTTGGCATATAGTTGTTGATAGTATCTCTAATGATCCTTTGAATTTCTGTGATATCAGTTGTAATGTCACATTTTTCATCTGATTTTATTTTGGGGTGTCTTCTCTATTTTGTTCTCAGTCTGGCTAAAAGTTCATTGATTTACTAATTTTTGCTTCTTTTGCTTTTGCTTTTCTAGTTCCTTACAATGCATCATTAGGTTATTTACTTGAAATTTCTCCACTTTTTAATGCAGGTGCTTATTGATACACTTCCATCTTAGAATTGCTTTTGCTGTATCCCATAAGTTTATATATGTTTTGTTTCCATTTTCATTTGTTTCATAAAATCTTAAAATTTCCTTCCTGATTTCTTCATTGACCTGCTTTCCACTCAGGAGCATATTGTTTAATTTCTATGTGTTTGTATAGTTTCCAAAGTTCCTCTTCTTACTGATTTTTAGTTTTATTCCATAGTGGTCAGAAAAGATATTTAATATAATTTCAATGTTTTGAATGTTTTAAGACTCATTTTGTGCTTTAACATATGGTCTATCATTGAGAATGACCCATGTGCTGACAGAAAGAATGTGCATTCTGCAACTTTTGGATAAAATGTTCTATAATATCTATTAGGCCCATTTGGTTGACAGTGTGGATTAAATCTGATGTTTCTTTGTTGATTTTCTGTCTGGATGATGTTCAATGCTGAAAATTGGTTGTTGAGCTCTCCAGCTAGTATTGTATTGTGGTCTTTCTTTCTCTTTAGCCTTAATAATATTTGTTTTATATATATGGGTGCTCTAGTATTGGGTGCATATACATTTATAATTGTTATCTCCTCTTGCCAAATGGACTCCTTTATCATTATATAATGTCCTTCTTTGTCTCTTGCTTTAGTTCCTATCTTAGAATTTATTCTATCTGATATAGATATAGCTATTCCTGCTCTTTCTTAGTTTACATTTGTACAGAATATCTTTTTCCATCCCTTTAATTTCACTCTATAGGTAAAGTGACTTTTGTAGGCAGCATATAATTGGGTCTTCTTTTTTAAATCAGTTTAGCCACTTTATGTTTTTCATTGGAAAGTTTAGTCCATTTATAGTAAATGTTATTATTGATACGTAAGAACTTACTCCTTGAATTTTGTTATTTGTTTTCTGGTTACTTTGTGGTCTTCTCTTCCCTCCTTCCTTCCTGTCTTCCTTTGTGTAAAAGTGATTTTCTCTGGTAGTATGTTCTAATTTCTTGCTTTTACTTTTCTGTGTATCTGTTGTGGGTTTTTTGATCCGAGGTTACCATGAAGCTTGCAAATAATATCTTGTAAAAAATAATTTTAAACTAATGACAACTCTGATTTCAAAAACAATGCACAAGCAAAGAGAAAACTTAAAAAAAACCTCTACAATTTATCCTCCATGTTCTTTGACTTTCAGTTGTTTCTATTTATATTTTTATACTATTTCTTAGAAATACGTTGTAGTTATTATTTTTGATTAGTTTGTCTTTTACTATTCCTATTCAAGATATGAGTGGTTTACACACCACAATTACAGTGTTGAAGTATTCTGTATTTGGCTGTGTATTTCCTGTTACCAGTGAGTTTTGTACCTTCAGATTTCTTATTGTTTGTTAATGGCCTTTTCTTTTAGATTAAAGAACTCTCTTTAGCATTGCTCTTAGGACAAGTCCACTGTTGATGAAATCCCTCAGCTTTTATTTGACTTGTAAAGTTTTATTTTTCCTTCATGTTTGAAGGCTATTTTCCCTGGATATGCTATTCTTGGATAAAAGTTGTTTTATTTATTTTTTTCCTTCAGCACTTTAAATGTGTCATGCCCCTCTATCTTGGACTGTCAGATTTCCACTGAAAAGTCTGTTGCCAGATGTATGCTCCCTTGCATGTTGCTTGTTTCTTTTCTCTTGCTTCATTTAGGATCCTTTCTTTATCCTTAGCCTTTGGGCATTTGATTATTAAATGTGTTGAAGTAGTCTTATGTGGATTAAATCTGCTTAATTTTCTATGACCTTCTTCTACCTAATAATATTTTTTCTAGGTTTGGAAATTTCTCTGTTATTATTTCTTTAAATAAACTTTCTTACCTGATCTCTTTCTTTACTTCCTCCTTAAGGTCAATAAATTTTACATTTTCCCTTTTGAGACTGTATTCTAGATCTCATAGGTTTGCTTCATTGTTTTTATTATTTTTTTCTTCTTTCCCCCATGGCTGTTTTTTATACAGCCTGTCTTCAATCTCACCAACTTTTCCTTCTGCTTGATCAATTCTACTCTTCAGAGATTCGAAAGCATTTTTCATTTTGACAATAGAAATTTTTCAGCTGCAGAACTTCTGCTTGATTATTTAAAAAATTATTTCAATCTGTTTGTTAAATTTCTGTGATAAGATTTTGAATCCCTTCTCTTTGTTATCTTGATGCTGACTGAGCTTTCTCAAACAACTATTTTGAATTCTCTTTCTGAAAGTTCATATATTTCCACCACTCTAGAATTGGTCACTGGTGACTTATTTAGTTTGTTTAGTAGATCTTGTTTTCCTGGATGTTCTTGATGCTTGTGGATGTTTGTTAATATCTGGGTATTTAGAAGTTAGGTATTTATTTTAAGCTTGCAGTCTCCGCTTGTTTGTACCTATCCTTCTTGAGAAGGGTTTCCAGGTATTCAAATGGAATTGGGTGTGGTGATCTAAGTCTCTGGTCACTAAAGCCATATCAACACTGGGAGATACCCTAGAACTAGTAACACTGTAATTCTTGCAGACTCCTAGAGGTACCACCTTGGTAGGCTTGGGTAACATCCGGGAAATTCCCTGGATTACTGGGCAGCAGTCTTTCATTCTCTTCCCTCACTTCTCACTTTCCCCAAACAGAAGTCTGTCTGTGTGTCTGTCTGTCTGTCTCTCTCTCCTGAGCTTCCTGGAGTTGGGGGAGGGGTGGCACAAGCACTCCCATGGCTATCACAGCCAGGACTTTGCTGGATAATACCTGAAGGCATCACAGTATTTGGGGCTTATCCAAGGTCCATGGCTACTATTTCCTGGCTGCTGCTGATGTTTCTTCAATGCCCAAGGGCTCTTTAGTCAGCAGGTGGCATATTTAGCCATGAAGGGGTCCCTCCTGTCAGGGGAGCAGGTTCCCTTCTAGCCAAGGGTAGGTCTAGAGATGCCATCCAGGAGCTAGGACCTGGAATTAAGGCTTTCAGGAATCAGCATGGTGCTTTATTTTACTGTGGCTGAGCTGGTACCCAGGTTGCAAGATCAAGTCCTTTGTACTTTTTCTTCTGGTTTCCCAAAGTATAAGGAGTCTTTCCCGAGCTGAATGCCTGGAATTAGGGAGGGGTAACACAAACACTCCCTTGGGTGTGATAACTAATGTCTCACTGAGTTTCATGTACCCCAAGTCCACTGTCCCAAAGCCCAGAGCAGTGCCAGGACTTATCCAAGGACTGCAGACCTTGTTACCTGACTGACATTCAAATTTATCTAGGACATTAGGCTACTTTAGTCAGCCAATGGTGGAGCTACCCCAAACTCAGGTTCCTACCACTGGGGTGGAGAATTCCCCTTTGAATGGGGCTAGTCTAAATGCTTCATCTGTGGACACTGGTGGAATTTTGCCGTATGTTGTATTCTGCTGTGAGAAGGCAGAATTGAGTTCCAATGCAATGTCTCACAATCATTTCACTCTCTCTCCTGCAAACACACAGATTTTCTGCATACATGCCATGGGTTGGGGAAGGGTGGTACAGGCAATGCAAAACTCTCTTTCCTACCTTCTTTAGTGCCTCTTTCCTTGATATAGTATTTAAGCCAGCTACTGAGATCACTCACCTAACCTTTGGTTCTTATGAAGGTGCTTTCTTGCACAGATAGTTATTCAATTTGGTGTTCCTGCAGGGGGGATAATCACTGGAGCATTCTATTCAGCCATCTTGCTCTGCCTCCCTCCTATCTATTGACTTTTTGATAAAGCCATCCTAATGAACATGAAGCAGTTTCTCCTTGCAGTTTTGATTTGCATTTCCCTGATGATTAATAATGTTTAGCCTTTTTTATATACCTGTTGGACATTTCTGTCTTCTTTGAAGAAATATCCACCCAAGTCTTTTGCCCATGTTTTAATTAGTTATTTGTTTTTCCACTACTAAGTTGTATAAATTCTTTATAAATTTTGGATATTAACCCGTTATCTAATATATGACTTGTAAATAACCATTAACTTTTCATTTACCAAGTATGAATTTTCATGTGCATAATATCATTAAGTATTCACAACCAGTGAATTAAGTATAATTTTAGAGGTAAAGAAACTCAGACTAAGAAAAATTGACTTACCCAAAGTTATTTAGCTACTGACTTGATGAACCAGTATGGTCAATATTCTTTTATTTTATTTTATTTTACTTTAAGTTCCAGGATACAAATGCAGAATGTGCAGATTTGTTACATAGGTATACGTGTGCCACGGGTTGCTGCACCTATCAACCAAACATCTAGGTCTTAAATCCCACATGCATTAGCTATTTGTCCTAATGCTCTCCCTCCCCTTTCCCCCCACCCCCTGACTGGCCCTGGTGTGTGTTATTCCCCACACTGTGTCCATGTGTTCTCATTGTTCAACTCCCACTGATGAGTGAGAACTTGTGTTATTTGGTTTTCTGTTCTTGTGTTAGTTTGCTGAGGATGATGGCTTCCAGCTTCATCCATGTCCCTGCAAAAGACATTATCGCATTCCTTTCTATGGCTGCATAGTATTCCATGGTGTGTATGTACCACGTTTTCTTTATCCAGTCTGTAATTAACGGGCATTTGGGTTGGTTCTATGTCTTTGCTATTGTGAATAGTGCTGCAATAAACATACATGTGCATGTATCTTTATAACGGAATGATTTATATTCCTTTGGGTATATACCTAGTAATGGGACTGCTGGGTCAAATGATATTTCTGGTTGTAGATCTTTGAGGAATTGGCACACTGCCTTCCACAATGGTTGAACTAATTTACATTCCCACCAAGAGTATGAAAGCATTCCTGCTTCTCCACACCCTCACCAGTATCTACTGTTTATTGCTTTTTAATAATCGCCATTCTGACTGGCATGAGATGGTACCTCATTGTGGTTTTGATTTTCATTTCTCTAATGATCAGTGATGTTGAGCTTTAATTCATATGTTTGTTGGCTGCATAAATGTCGTATTTTGAGAAGTGTCTGTTCATGTCCTTTGCCCACTTTTTAATGGGGTTACTTTTTTCTTGTAAATTTCTTTAAGTTCCTTGTAGATTCTGGATATTAGACCTTTGTCAGATGGGTAGATTGCAAAAATTTGCCCCCATTCTGTAGGTTGCCCATTTGCTCTGATGATAGTTTCCTTTGCTGTGTAGAAGCTCTGTAGTTTAATTAGATTGCATTTGTCAATTTTGGCTTTTGTTGCTATTGCTTTTGGCATGTTCATCATGAAGTCTTTGCCCATGCCTCTGTCTTGAATGGTATTGCCTAGGTTTTTATCCAAGGTTTTTATGGTTTTGGGTTTACATTTAAGTATTTAACCCATCTTGAGTTCATTTTTGTATAAAGTGTAAGGAAGGGGTCAAGTTTCAGTTTTCTGCCTATGGCTAGCCAGTTTTCCCAGCATCATTTATTAAATATGGAATCGTTTCCCCATTGCTTGCTTTTGTCTGGTTTGTTAAAGATCAGATGGTTGTAGATGTGTGGTGTTGTTTCTGAGGTCTCTGTCCTGTTCCCTTGGTCTATATGTTTGTTTTGGTAACAGTACCATGCTGTTTTGGCTACTGTAGGCTTGTAGTATAGTTTGAAGTCAGGTAGCATGATGCCTCCAGCTTTGTTCTTTTTGCTCAGGATTGTCTTGGCTATATGGGCTTTTTTTTTGGTTCCATATGAAATTTTAAGTAGTTTTTTCTAATTCTGTGAAGAATGTCAATAGTATTTTGATGGGAATAGCATTGAATCTATAAAGTACTTTGAGCAGTATGGCCATTTTCATGATATTGATTCTTCCTATCCATGAGGATGGAATGTATACTTCTTTGCATCATCTCTTATTTCAGTATGGTGAATAGTCTATTGACCAAGTGGATGAAACAGGATAAATCTTGATTATCTGATGCCACTTCCCATCCCATCTTTGTTCTAATAATCTTCTGCACTTTGAAAATCACTGAACTCATTGATCCAGGTAGTAAATACCATAAACTTCAATGTTTGGTCCTAAGTGCTCTATATCTGAACAGAATATACTTCATTGTTTTCAAGCAAGTATTAAAAAACAGAATCCTAAATACAGATGTATTCAATTAATATAATATCATTTCTGTAATGTTTGTGTTGCTTTAGAGACAGTAAACAAATACATTAATATTGGACTGATTAGTTAAATAAAACTTTATAAAAATATGAGACTTAACAAAATTCAAACTTGACCAGATGGAATGAGCTACCTTGGGAGGTGGTATATATCCTATAACTTGAGACTTTCCAGCAGATGATAGAATCCCTTTTAGCACAGTGACAATAAACAATTAAAAACTAAGGAGAGTCACTACTCTGTATTGCCATTAAAATTACCTTTAATCCTGATTCTCTAATATTTTCAAACTTGGCCCTCTGGGAAGATTAACTCAAAAACATGAGTTTTTAAATTTTTCTTTTTTTTTTTTTTTTTTTGAGACAGAGTCTCGCTCAGTCACCCAGGCTGGAGTGCAGTGGCTTAATCTGGGCTCACTGCAAGCTCCGCCTCCCGAGTTCACACCATTCTCCTACCTCGGCCTCCTGAGTAGCTGGGACTACAGGCACCTGCCACTATGCTCGGCTAATTTTTTTGTATTTTTAGTAGAGACAGGGTTTCACCGTGTTAGCCAGGATAGTCTCGATCTCCTGACCTCGTGATCCACCCGCCTCGGCCTCCCAAAGTGCTGGGATTACAGGCGTGAGCCACTGCGCCCGGCCTCAGTTTTTAAATTATTATTGTATCATAAGAAGAACCACATAGCCTTAAATTTATAATATTGACCCGTCTTAAGTGTAGAGTTCAATAGTGTTAAGTGTATTACATTGTTGTGAAACACATACCTAGATGAGTTTTTCATCTTGAAAAACTGAAACTATATACCCAATAAACATTAATTCCCCTTCCCTCATCTCTCCAGCCCTAGGCAACTACCTCTCTACTTTCTGTTGCTATGAGTCTGCCTACTTTAGATACTTCATAGGAGTGGAATCATACAGTGTTTGTCCTTTTGTGACTGGCTTATTTTGCTTAGCATAATTCCCTCAAGGTCCATTCATGTTAGCATATGATAGGATTTCCTTTTGTTCCTAAGGCTACATAGTGTGTGTGTGTGTGCATGTGTGTATAACATTTTCTTTATCCATTCGTCTGTTAACGGACATTTGGGTTGCTTCCACCACTTGACTATTGCAAATAACGCTGTGATGATCATGGCTGTGTAAATATTTCTTCAAGATCCTGCTTTGAATTCTTTTGGATATTTACCCAGAGGTGGAATTGCTGGATCATACGGTATTTCTATTTTTAAAATTTTCAAGAATCTTTATACTGTTTTCCATAATGGTGGCACCATTCCCACCAACAGCGTACAAGCATTTCAATTTCACCACATCTTTATCAGCTCATTATTTTCTGTTATTTTGACAGCAGGCATCCTAATGGGTGTGAGATGATTTTTAATTGTGGTTTTGATTGGCATTTCCCTCATGGTTAGTGGGTTGAGCATTTTTCATAGATGTGTTGGCCATTTGTGTATTTTCTTTGGAGAATTTTCTATTCAAGTCTTTTGTCCATTTTTACTTGTGTTACTTGTTTTTGTTTTGTTTTTTTTTTAAGTATTGATCATTCTTTGGTGTTTCTCGGAGAGGGGGATGTAGCAGGGTCATAGGATAATAGTGGAGAGAAGGTCAGCAGATTAACACATGAACAAAGGTCTCTGGTTTTCCTAGGCAGTGTTTGTGTCCCTGCGTACTTGAGATTAGGGAGTGGTGATGACTCTTAATGAGCATGCTGCCTTCAAGCATCTGTTTAACAAAGCACATCTTGCACTGCCCTTAATCCATTTAACCCTGAGTTGACACAACACATGTTTCAGAGAGCACGGGACTGAGGGCAAGGCCATAGATCAACAGTATCCCAAGGCAGAAGAATTTCTCCTAGTACAGAACAAAATGGAGTCTCCTATGCCTACTTCTTTCTACACAGACAGAGTAACAATCTGATCTCTCTTTCTTTTCCCCAAATTTCCCCCTTTTCTTTTCAACAAAACCGCCATCGATGGCCCGTTCTCGATGGTCGCTGTCTCTTTGGAGCTGTTGGGTACACCTCCCAGATGAGGCAGCCGGGCAGAGGCTCTCCTCACATCCCAGATGATGGGCGGCCAGGCAGAGGTGCTCCTCACTTCCCAGATGAGGCAGCTGGGCAGAGGCGCTCCTCACTTCCCAGACAGGGCGGCCGGGCAGAGGTGCTCCTCACCTCCCAGACTGGGTGGCCAGGCAGAGGCGCTCCTCACTTCCCAGATGGGGTGGCCGGGCAGAGGCACTCCTCACTTCCTCCCAGACGGGGTGGCGGCCAGTCAGAGGCGTTCCTCACCTCCCAGATGGAGAGGCTGGGCAGAGGCGCTCCTCACTTCCCAGACCGGGTGACTGGGCCTAGGCGCTCCTCACATCCCAGATGGGCAGCCGGGCAGAGGCGCTTCTCACATCCCAGACCATGGGCGGCCAGGCAGAGATGCTCCTCACTTCCTATATGGGATGGCGGCCAGGCAGAGGCACTCCTCACTTCCCAGACGGGGCAGCCGGGCAGAAGCACTCCTCACTTCCCAGACGGGGTGACCGGGCAGAGGGGCTCCTCACATCCCAGATGACGGGCAGCCAGGCAGAGAGGTTCCTCACTTCCTAGACAGGGTGGCGGCCGGGCAGAGGCTGTAATCTTAGCACTTTGGGAGGCCAAGGCAGGGGGCTGGGAGGTGGAGGTTGTAGTGAGCCAAGATCATGCCACTGCACTCCAGCCTGGGCAACATTGAGCATTGAGTGAGCGAGACTCCGTCTGCAATCTCAGCACCTCTGGAGGCCTAGGTGGGCAGATCACTCGAGGCCAGGAGCTGGAGACCAGCCCAGTCAACACAGCGAAACCCCGTCTCCACCAAAAACACAAAAACCAGTCAGGCGTGGCGGCGCGTGCCTGCAATCCCAGGCACTCCGCAGGCCGAGGCAGGAGAATCACAGGAGTTGGAGGCAGGGAGGTTGCAGCCAGCTGAGATCACAGCAGTACAGTCCAGCCTCGGCAGCAGAGGGAGACTGAAGAAAGAAGTAGAGGGAGACCAAAGAAAGAAGGGGGGAGAGGGAGAGGGAGAGGGAGAGCATGTTACTTGTTATTTGTTGTTGAGTTGTAGAAGTTCTTTATATATTCTGGATATAAAGCCTTCACATATATATGATTTGCAAATACTTTCTCCAGTTCCATTGATTGTCTTTTCACTCTGGTAATTGTTTTCTTTGATGTACAGAAGTCTTTAAGTTTGATGCAGTACAATTTGTTTATTTTTGCTTTCAGTTTCCTGTGCTTCTGGTGTCATATTCAAGAAATTGTTGCTAAATCCAATGTGTCCTGACATTTTTCTATTAGTTTTATAGTTTAAATCTTACATTTTCTGTAGGCATTATAGAGTTTAAAGTCTTACTTTATCTTTAATCCATTTTGAGTTAATTTTTGTATATGGTATAAAGTAAGGGCCCAACTTTATCTTTTGCATGTAGATATCCAGTTTTCCCACCACCATTTGTTAAATAAACTATCCTTTCCCCAGTGGTAGTCCTAGCTCCCTTATTTAAAATAATTTGCCGTATATGCAAGGGTCTATTTCTGGGATCTACATTCTGTTTCACTGATGAATATATCTATCTGTCTTTATGCCAGTACCACACCATCTTGATTACTGTTGCTTTGTAGTAAGCTTTGAAATCAGGATGTCTGAGGCTACTAAGTTTGTTCTTATTCTCCAAAATTGATTAGGCTATTTAGTGTCTCGGAACTATCACTTTTAAAATAAGGATGATGGGAAGCATTTAATGTAAACATACAGAGACAAAGGGATTCTAATTCTGCTCTCAATCCATAAAACAAACAAACATAAAAACCTTCTTTCCCACAGCTGAGTGACATTCAGAAAAAGAAGTTCCCTTCTAAATATCAGAAAGAACAGTTATCAGAAAAATAGAGCTGAGCTACAAAATTATTGTTAATTAGAAGGTGCAGCTATTTAACAGAGTATAAATATACACTATAGCCTAAAAATAATTAAGAGTAATGCTGAAATTCTCTAAAGTACATGATCATTCCATCAAAGTATACTAAATGTATTATAATAGAAAGAACTCATAAGTTATTTATTTATTTTTTTGAGATGGAGTCTTTCCCTGTCACACATGCTGGAGTGCAGTGGCACTATCTCAGCTCATTACAACCTCTGCCTCCCAAGGAGTTCAAGTGATTCTCCTGCCTCAGCCTCCCAAGTAGCTGGGATTACAGGCACACACCACCATACTTGGCTAATCTTTGTATTTAGTAGAGATGGGGTTTCACCATGTTGGCCAGGCTGGTCTCAAACTCCTGGCCTCAGGTGATCCACCCACCTTGGCCTCCCAAAGTGCTGGGATTACAGGCATGGGCTACTGCACCCGGCCCCACAAATTATTAATATGTAATCAGTCTCTCACTTTAGATTAGGGTTTAGATTAGGAAACTGAGGCACACAGATAGTCTAAGTGACTTGCCCAAGAACACTCAAATAGTAAGTGTACAAAGACAATAATCTAACATATCTGTTTCCAGTTATGACTTACTCTTACACAATTCTTCCTTCTCAGTCTGATATGTGTCCTACAGTCAAATGTGTTTCTACCTTGTTACCTCTCTGTTCTTACTGAAAGAAACCTAACTTTCTGCCCCACCCATTGTGGTATTTGCATGGTATTTACTTAGTCTCTTAATCAACCGGTTCTAATTCATAAGATTGGCTAGAGTTTGTTTTCTGCTGAAAAAGACAAAGTATCAAACAACTAAAACAGTATCTAACACAAAATATTCCTGAAGGCATTTAGTGCTCTACTCATTTCTCCAATTGCATGCAATATCTAGAGCATTTACCTATCAATCCTTTCATATATAACTATCCCATTTCATCCTCTTTATGTTACTATAGTATAGTAACAATAGGTATAATCTCATTTTATCTCATTTCAGGCACAATAAAAAGTCATTTAATGTGCCTGAGGTCACATGAATAATTTGTGATAGAGCCAAGATACAAATCCTGGTCTCTGACTTTGGATCTTTTGTTCATTCCATTCTATCACACTGTCCTACTTTTGATATTACACTTAGTTCTCAACAAATATGCCCCATCTCCTCTAAAAGTATTTTCTTAGTTGTTCCCATGTTATTTCAAATTTAAGATGTCATAATTGAATTAGTTAACTCTATCTATCCATTAGTCAGCTTTCCTCCAAATAACCCGATTTTTGTGCTGATACCACCTAACTCTCAATTTACTTAGTCACCAAGTCCTGTCAATTATTTCTTTAAGATTCCTCATTTCTCTATAAGCTGATTAAAAATTTTCATTGTTTCTCACTAGGACTCTGGAATATCAAACCTCCAAGCTTTACGTTTTGCATATTAGGTTTATTTAAACACAGAAGATATCCCTAAAAATTACTCCCAATTATTTTAAATTGTTCAAAGGAAATAATAGGAATAAAATAAAGAAAGAAACCATATTAAATATGAAATATTTATTCCTCATTAAAGGTCTAAAGTTTTCATTAATATCTTTTTTATTTTCCAAATGTTAATAAAAATATCAACTCAATAAAGTAAATGCAAAACTTGCAATTAATTTCAATAGCATGAATATCTACTATTTGCCAAGCAGTACTAAACATGTTCATATTCAGGATCTCATTAAAATTTCAAAAGTACCCTATAAGATGAGGACATGGAAGCTTTTAGCATTTAAGCAGCATAAGCTAGCAACATGCTCTCCAATTATGAAAACAAAAGTTTCTCTAATATATTTTTCAGCATTTATTTAATTTAGCTGCCTGGAAGGTTGGCACATTTGCATCCCACTTAGGAATAATGACTTCATTTTCAGGAAGCAAAAATACAAATATCCTTGCGAACAGCCAGGAAGTACAAAAATGTGTTTTCTAAGTATTCATGAGTCCAGCATGGATGTCCACCCTCCCTCTCTTCTTTTGGAAAACAAAAAACAAACAAAAAAAAAGTCTCATTGCCAAATTAGATAACTTCCTTTCCTGGAAGCACATTTAGTATTTTATTACTGTCTCAAATAGTTAACATCTTCTAGGTTAAATGAAAGTATTTTTCAAGAGAAGAAAAGTGAAATAGCTTACAAAATGATTGTGTGATAACCAGCACTTAAAGACTACATACTAAAACACAGAACTGAAAATGAAACACACAACTACTCAAAATGATACACATTCAGTGTCAGCTCAGAAGCCTGAGAACCCAATATGCTGACCAGGCCAAAGCTAGAAATTAGGTTACACATTTTCTTTTCTTTCTTTAACACTACTAGCACTATACACAGAGAACAAGAAAAATCTTACCCATGAAGCCTAGTAAGAAAGAAAACAGTATAACACTTACAGTTGTCATCTCATCAGTTTCATTTTCAAAACACTGATTTTCTTTATTTTGCTCAATACATGAAGCATTTTCCTTTGATCCACTGCAATCTGTAAGCTAAAATAAAAGTTTAAAAAATCAATACTCCTTTTTTATTTTCTGCAATGTATATTCTTTTCAAACTTTGAATATACACATTAAAATACCTAAGGCCTGAATAAATATTAGATGTTGCTTATTTCAATTTTAGCATATGAATGCACTATCTAACCCATTTTATATTGCTCCCAAAGAGAAAACATAAAATGGGACAGTTATTCAAAGGCCAATTTTAAATTTCAAAGGTTTCCAGCAGGGAGTGTTGAGCATGGGATATTCAAAAGTAAATTGATGATCTGGTTAAAGCTGAGCATGGTTAATGGGAAGATGAAGATACACGGCTGATTTCACTTTATGTAAGTTCTCATACTTGGAGAAATCTCTGTGGAAGCTATTGGAGCTCTCAGAACTAGCAGTGGCACTGACTGCCTTTGCTTTGGGCTATCTTTTTATAACTACAGCCTTAGATGATAAAAATAATGTCTACTTTCAAAGCAAAGGGTAGGTTTGCTTACTGACCATTATAAAATAGATGTTACCTAAACTGAGGGAACACAACCTACAATATGACCCATTGAATATGACTGTATCATGTGACCATCTTTGCCTTGCACTGTAAAAATTGGGGCTTGAGAAATTGGTACAAGAAGATGTTGATACTTTACTGCTGTTGTTGCAAGTAATTAGTCTCTGCCCTATGATTCTTTTGGCAGCATCGATGAGATTGTGGCAGAACACTGACAGATTCATAGTGTTCTGGAAGAGGAAGGATCGAGACTTTTAGGCTGATGAAAGGGATTTGTGGAACATCTTTAAGAACTGGGTAGTAAACATGCTGACCACGCTGAATGTTCAACTGCATAATAAGAATTCCTCACTTCAGGCCAGGCACAATGTCTCACACCTGTAATCTCAGCACTTTAGAAGGCCAAGGAGGATGGATCGATCACCTGAGGTCAGGAGTTTGAGACCAGCCTGGCCAATGTGGCAAAATCCTATCTCTACTAAAAATATAAAAATTAGCCAAGTGTGGTGGCATGCGCCTGTAATCCCAGCTACTCAAGAGGCTAAGGCAGGAGAGTCACTTGAACCAGGGAGGTGGAGGGTGCAGTGAGCCACTGCACTCCAGCCTGGGTGACTGAGCAAGACTCTGTCTCAAAAAAAAATAAAATAAAATCCCTCACTTTAATGCACGTTAATGAGGAGAAATTTCTGAACTGGTTGCAGGCTAGGACAGCTCCCAGTGGGTTTTTGCCAGCTCTCCTCTGGCTGGGAGAACTTCCTCACCAACCTAGCGGTCAGCTTCAGTTTCTAAGATTCACTCTAAAAGGAGTGGGTGAGCAGAAATTTCCACTCCTTTTCAGGCAATAGCTATAGAGACATGTACCTGCACTGATTGTGACAGGAGAGAAATTTGCAACCACTGTGGGCAGAAAGATTTCTCTGATTCTAGTCTATTGTAGATGCTCCTCTTCTCTGCTCCCGTAGTTTACATCTATCATTGTAATTAGCATATTGTATTATAAATTACATAAATGTATATGTATATGTATGTGTGTGTGTGTCTCTACATGTATGTGTCTATGTGTGTTTATCTGTCCCATTAGAGTATCTTGTAAGACAAGCAGGATATCTTATGGTTTTTCAGTCTCTAGAATAAATACATATTTGTTTAATGAATGAAAAATAAAGATTAAATTAGATGAAAAATTGATACACAGGTAGATGAACAAACTGAGAAGATATGTCATCTCATGAAGAGCAGTGTCAGGCTCAACCACCTTGGGATACCCAGGTAGCCTCTGTATCAGAAACATAGAGCTCTTTATTTTGTGCTCCCCTCTTTGGGCCACTCCTCTTTGGTCCCATGAACTATCCAAATAAATCAGGGCCGTCAATCTGACTGTATCTCTCACATAGATGTACATAGTAAGGACCTGTCCTCTGATGAGAACCACTGGAATCAAGATGCTGATTGAGCCTGCACTGCCACCATTGCTAATTGGATCCATCATCATACTGAACATGGCGGCACATCCACCATCATAGACTAAGCACAAAGTAAAAGACTGCTTCCCAGACAAAGGCTACCTGATTGTCCTAAGGTGGTTGAGCTCGGCATTTCTCTTAGCCAGATCAGAGCCCTTATTCATTGTTTGTACATTTGTTCATCTATCTATGCATCTCTTTGTGATGGTTAATACTGAGTGTCAACTTGATTGGATTGAAGGATGTAAAGTATTGATCCTGAATGTGTCTCTGAAGTTGTTGCCAAAAAGATTAACATTTGAGTGAGTGAGCTGGGAAAGGCAGACTTATCCTTAATCTGGGTGGGCACCATCTAATCAGCTGCCAGTACAGCTAGAATATAAAGCAGGCAGAAAAACGTGAAAAGATTAGACTGGCCTAGCCTCCCAGCCTACATCCTTCTCCCATGCTGGATGCTTCCTGCCCTTGAACATTCGACTCCAAGTTCTTCAGTTTTGGGACTCGGACTGGCTTTCCTTGCTCCTCAGCTTGCAGATGGCCTATTGTGGGACCTTGTGATCATATCAGTTAATACTTAATAAACACATATATATATGTGGTTCTAGAGGGACAGAATATTAAGGATGAAGTCCTTTCATTGGTTTGGGGGTTTCTGGAGTTGGCTGCTTAACATGATTAGAGCCAAAAATGCTAAGGACTCTACTTCTAGTAGTATGGAGAACACTGATAGTCCTTGGCATGAACTGTTCAGAGAGTTATGCAAGATGAATGCATTTGACATTCCTGATTCACCATTCGTGAGAGGCAAGGAGTTTAGTGACTCTATACATAATATCTTTGACTATATGTGGAGAATCAAGGAATATAAAGAAGCTGGTTAGTTGCTCCTGAGTTCAGGGGACAAAGTGATGAAATCAGGGATTCTAACTACCAGCTTCAGAAGCAGATGCTGAGCCTCAAATCTGCTAAGATTACCCTGAGTGAAAGTCTTATCTCCTGTAGAGAAAGATATGAAATTGTGGGAAAATAGACACAAGCCCTTAAAGTGAGGGCACTGATTGGAAAAGAATGGGACCCTGCAATTTGGAATGGCAATGTTTGGGAGGTCTCTCATGAAGCTGGGGACACTGAGTTTGTAAACTCTGATGAACCTTTTTTTGCCAGAAGAAACAGCTTCCCCATTCACAGTAGTGGCAACATCCCCTCCCCGACCCATCAGCCTTTCCACCTTTGTCTGAGGAGATAAACCCCACCCTACCTGAGAAAACAGTGATGGCCTCCCCTGAGACAGTTGCCAGGCAAGACAATGTTGATTCTCCTCAGGAGCCACCCCCAACAGCCCTGTTTCCTTCTAGACTTATAACTAGGCTGACCTCTCAGTGGGCCCTAGAGGTGAAGTTCAGAGTGTGACCTATGAGGAGGTACACTATGCTCAAAAAGAACTACTTGAATTTTCTAATTTATATAAACAGAAATCTGAAGAACAGGCATGGGAATGGATATTAAGGGTGTGGGATAACGGTGGAAGGAACGCAGAATTGGATCAGGCTGAATTTATTGATCCAGCCCCACTAAGTAGGGATTCTGCATTTAATGTTGCAACTGGAGTGAAAAAAAAGGCTGTAATAATTTATTTGTTCGGTTAGCTGAAATATGGATTAAAAGATAACCCACTGTGAGTGAGCTGGAAATGCCTGATCTCCTTTGGTTTAATGTAGAGGAAGGGATCCAAAGGCTTAGGGAGATTGGGATGGTGGAGTGGATTAGTCACTTTAGATCTACTCATCCCAGCTGGGAGGGTACAGATGATACATTCTTGACCAATGCCTTGCAAAATACATTTGTGATGGCAGCACCTGCATCTTTGAAGGGCCCTGTAATTGCTCTTCTCTGTATGTCAGATCTAACAGTGGGAACTGCAGTCACTCCACTACAAAATTTAAATACAGTGGGAATAATGGGATCCTGAGGGGGCAGGGGCCAAGCAGTAGCACTCAACCTTCAAAGGCAAGGTAGGCATAGCTATCATAATGGACAACAGAGGCAAAATGACAATCAGAATAGTCTGACTCGTGTAGAGCTCTGGCACTGGCTAATTAATCATACTGTTTCTAGATGTGAAATTGATAGGAAGCCTACTGCATTCCTACTTAATGTATACAAGCAGAAAACTTCTAGGTCAAATGGACAAAAGACTAATTTGAATTATAAAAACAGAATCATGGCCCCTCAATCAATTTCCAGACTTGAGTCAGTTTACAGACCTAGAACCCCTTGAATGAAGGGGAGGCCGGGTCCCCTTGAGGAAGGACCCTACTACATTACCAACAATTTATACTATTAATTTTTCTCTCTCCTTCCCCAAGGAGACCTCTGGACTTTTACCAGGGTATCTGTGCATTGGGGAAAGGAAAATGTTCAGACATTTCAGGGATTACTGGACACTGGCTCTGAACTGACATTGATTTCAGGGGACCCAAAAGGTCATTGTGGTCCTCCAGTTAAAGTAGGGGCTTATAGAGGTCAGGTAATTAATGGAGTTTTAGCTTGGGTCTGACTTACAGGTGATCTGGACTCATCCTGTGGTCATTTCTGCAGTGTCAGAATGCATAATTGGCATGGACATACTTGCAAGCTGGCAGAACCTCCACATTGGCTCCCTGACTGGTAGGGTGAGGGCTATTATGGTGGGAATGCCAAATGCAAACCATTAGAGCTCCCTCTACCTAGAAAAACAGTAAATCAAAAACAATATTGCATCCCTGGAGGGATTGTGGAGATTAGTGCCAACACCAAGGACTTGAAAGATGCAGGGGTGGCAATTCCCACTACATCCCCATTCAACTCTCCTATTTGGCCTGTGCAGAAGACAGATGGATCTTGGAGAATGATAGTGGATTATCATAAGCTGAACCAACTGGTGACTCCAATTGCAGCTGCTGTACCAGATATGGTTACATTGCTTGAGCAAATTAACTCCTGGTACCTGCGATGCAGCCATCGACTTGGCAAATGACTTTTTCTCCATTCCTGTTCATAAGGCCCATCAGAAACAATTTGCCTTCAGCCAACAAGGTCAACAATAGACCTTTACTGTCCTACCTCAGGGGTATATCAACTCTCCAGCTCTGTGTCATTATCTTATTCGGAGAGAACTTGATAGCTTTTTGCTCCCACAAGATACCACGATGGCCCATTATATTGATGACATTATGCTGATTGGATCCAGTGAGCAAGAAGTAGCAAACACACTGGACTTATTGGTGAGACATTTGCATGCCAGAGGATGGGAAATAAATCTAAAATTCAGAGAACTTCTACCTCAGTAAAATTTCTAGGGGTCCAGTGGTGTGGGGCCTGTCAAGATATTCCTTCTAAGTTAAAAAATAAGTTGCTGTATTTGGCCCCTCCTACAATCAAGAAGGAGGCACAATGCCTAGTGGGTGTACTTGGATTTTGGAGGCAACACATTCCTCATTTAGGTGTGTTACTCCGGCCCATTTATTGAGTGGCTGCCGGTTTTGAGTGCGTTCCAGAACAGGAGAAGGCTCTGCAACAGGTCCAGGCTGCTGTACAAGCTGCTCTGCCATTTGCGCCATATGACCCAGCAGATCAAATGGTGCTTGAGATGTCAGGGGCAGATACGGATGCTGTTTGAAGCCTTCGGCAGGCCCCCATAGGTGAATCATAGCAGAGGCTTCTAGGATTTTGGAGCAAGGTTCTGCCATCTTCTGCAGATAAGTACTCTCCTTTTGAGAGACAGCTCTTGGCCTGTTATTGGGCTTTAGTGGAAACTGAACGTTTGACTATGGGTCATCAAGTTGCCATGAGACCTGAACTGCCTATCATGAACTAAGTGCTTTCTGACCCTTCCAGCCATAGAGTGGGTCATGCACAGCAGCATTCCATCAGCAAATGGAAGTGGTATATACATGACTGTGCTCAAGACTGTCTTGAAGGCACAAGTAAGTTACATGAGGAAGTGGCTCAAATGCCCATGGTATCCACTCCTGCCACCTTACCTTCTCTCCCCCAGCCTGCACCAATGGCCTCATGGTGAGTTCCCTATGATCAGCTGACAGAGGAAAAGACTAGGGCCTGGTTCACAGATGGTTCTGCACAATTATGCAGGCACCACCCTAAGTGGACAGCTACAGTACTACAACCCCTTTCTAGGACATTGCTGAAGGTCAAGAGTGAACAGAAATCTTCGCAGTGGACGGAAGTTCAAGCAGTGTACCTGGTTCCACACTTTGCATGGAAGGAGAAATGACCAGATGTGTGATTATATGCTGATTCATAGGCTGTAGCCAATGGTTTGGCTGGATGGTCAGGGACTTGGAAGAAGCATGATTGGAAAATTGGTGACAAAGAAATCTGGGGAAGCGGTATGTGGATGGATCTCTGAGTGGTGAAAAACTGTGAAGATATTTGTATCCCATGGGACTGCTCTCCAATGAGTGACCTCAGCAAAGGAGGATTTTAATAATCAAGTGGATAGGATGACCTATTCTGTGGACATCACTGAGCCTCTTTTCACAGCCACCTGTCATTGGCCAGTGGGTCCATGAACAAAGTGGCCATGGTGGTAGGGATGGAGGTTATATATGGGCTCAGCAACATGCACTTCCACTCACCAAGGCTGATCTGCCTGGCTATGGCCACTGCTGAGTGTCCAATTTGCCAGCAGCAGAGACCAACACCAAGTCCTCGATATGGCACCACTCCTCAGGATGATCAGCCAGCTACCTGGTGTCAGGTTGATTATATTGGACCTCTTCCATCATGGCAAGGGCAGAGGTTTATCCTCACTGGAATAGACAGTTACTCTGGATATGTGTTTGCCTATCCTGCACATAATTCTTCTACCAAGACTACCATCTGTGGACTCACGGAATGCCTTATCCACTGTCATGGTATTCCACATAGCATTGCCTCTGACCAAGGCACTCACTTTACAGCTAAAGAACTGTGGTAGTGGGCTCATGCTCATGCTCACTGGTCTTACCATGTTCCCCATCATCCTGAAACAGCTGGATTGACAGAACGGTGGAATATCCTTTTGAAGTCACAATTACAACACCAACAAGGTGACAATACTTTGCAGGGCTTGGCCAAAGTTCTCCAGAAGGCAGTGTATGCTCTGAATCAGCATCCAATATATGCTACTCTTTCTCCCATAGCCAGGATTCACAGGTCCAGGAATCAAGGGGTGGAAGTGGAAGTGGCACCATTCACCATCACCCTTAGTGATCCACTAGAAAAATTTTTGCCCCTGTTCCTACAACATTACATTCTGCTGGCCTAGAGGTCTTACTTCGAGAGTGACAAATGCTGCCACCAAGAGACACAATGATTCCATTAACCTGGAAGTTAAAATTGCCACCTGGACACTTTGGGCTCCTCCCACTTTTAAGTCAACAGGCTAAGAAGGGAGTTATAGTGTTGGCTGGGGTGACTGACCCAGACTATCAAGATGAAATCAGTCTACTACTCCACAACGGAAGTAAGGAAATGCATTCGTGGAATACAGGAGATCCATTAGGGCGTCTCTTAGTATTACCATGCCCTGTGATTAAGGTCAATGGGAAATGACAACAGCCCAATCCAGGAAGGACTACAAATGGCCCAGACCCTTCAGGAATGAAGGTTTGGGTGACTCCACCAGGAAAAAAAAAAACACAACCTGCTGAGGTGCTTGCTGAAGGCAAAGGGAATACAGAATGGTTAGTAGAAGAAGGTAGTCATCAATACCAGCTGCAAGAATGAGGACTGTAATTGTCATAAGTATTTCCTCCTACTTTTGTTAAAAACAAGTGTATGCATATATACACTTGTATCAAGAAAATATCTTCATTTTATTTCCTTTTTCCTTTATTACGTGACATAAAATTTATTGACTTCATATCAGCACTGAAGTATTGTTAACTTTATGTAGTAGTATTTGGGTTGGGGATTGGTGCATTTCCAGTTGTACAAAGAATAGTTGTATTATGTTAGACGTAATTATGGCCTTATTAGTGTCTTTATTTGAAGATTATGTATGATCTCAGGAGATGTATGTGGGTTCAAGTTGACAAGGGGTGGACTTGTGATGGTTAATACTGTCAACTTAATTGGATTGAAGAATTCAAAGTATTGATCCTGGGTGTGTCTGTGAGGTTGTTGCCAAAGGAGATGAACATTTGAGTCAGTGGGCTGGGAAAGGCAGACCCACCCTTAATCTGGGTAGGCACCATCTAATAACTGCCAGCACAGCTAGACTATAAAGCAGGCAAAACAACATGAAAAGACTAGACTGGCCTAGTTTCCCAGCCTACATCCTTCTCCCATGCTGGAAGCTTCCTACCCTCGGACATCAGACTCCAAGTTCTTCAGTTTTGGGACTCTGACTGGCTTTCCTGTAGACAACCTATTGTGGGACCTTGTGATTGTGTGAGTTAATACTTAACAAACTCCCCTTTATATATATTTTATACACACACACACACACACACACACACACACAATTAGTTCTGTCCCTCTAGAGAACCCTAACTAATACGCTATCTGATCTAATCTTTTATTTTTTTCATTCATTAAGCAACTATTTTTTGATCTCTGGAGACAAAATGACATTAATATGGACTGCCTGTCCTCTGAGGAACTCTAATTGGCCAGAGAAATATAAAAATATGTAATTTATATTACAGATACAGATCACGATAATAGAAAGTATGGAAGGAGCATCTATATTAGACTGTGGAATCATGAAGGCTTCCTGAAAGATGTAACATTGAAATAATACTGAAGACAAAGGAGGTTATCTAGGCAAGTAGGAGTATTCAATCTAATAGAAAATAGTGTGGGCTTGAAAGGCAGCATGCTTTGAAGGAAAAGGCATAGATTTTAGAGTAAGAAAGAAATGGATTAAAATCCTTCCACTTCCACCTACTACCTATGTGGAATGGAGGCAATATTTAAATTCTATGACTATCATCATTGAAAATATGGAGATAGTGCCACCCATTGCATAGGGTCTTCTTCCATCTTACTAACCATCCTATAGCTGAGTTGGATGTCTCGGATTGTAGGGGAGAAAAAAATAGCTTTCCTCTACCCTCCTACATTCTTTGGCTGAGCTACAAATTAAATTGACATAAGGCAGCTTAACTGGAGAGACATTATTCTAATAACATGTGTACCCATGTATGCATGGGAGTCTCACGAAAATATGAAACTCAAATAAGGGACAGAATTCCCTTATTCCCCAGATTGAAGCTTATTTAGCATTCTGAGCTACAGAAAGAAATAAGGGCTTTATTTTTGGGGCTGGTGAAGCCAAATTATAGAAAGGTGAGGGGAAGAAATGTATAGTGAATAAAAGTTGCCTTGTTATGCAGATCAAAGTCTCTCATCTGATAAAAGTTGTCATAGAGTAACTCTCTTACTGACACAAATATATTTACTAATGAAAATCTCCTATATAAATAAAAATTTCTTTCATAAAAGGGGAGTTTTTCAATGCTACTTCAGTGTCTCTAGTTTCACAAAATAACCAGCTTTAAAAAAATCAGTATGCCAAAGAGGAATATTTGGGGCTGGTACTCTGGTCTCCTACAGTCATATTTTTGGGTGGCATACCCTGGGCCCCAGTGAGATTTACAACCTTCCTACCTCATACCAGATGTTGTCCCATATATACATACATACAAAGCACTCAGTCTCAATATCATGACTGATTCTCTATGTGTTTATGTTTCCACCATTACTTCATCCCCTGGTAACTTGCTGTCAATTATGCTGTCATAGAAATAATAAATTTCTTCTATGCTTCTATTCTTCCTTCATTTAAAAAAAGACCCTAATCACTTCAAAACTTTAATCTATTTCTGACTTTCTCCTCCCCAGAGTCAATTCTGTTGAAAGACATACTAGAAGTAGTAATAGCAACAATAAAACCGAATCACTTAATGAAGAGTTACAATAAGCTAGGCCTCTCTTCAAGGATATTGATATATATTTTATGTGCATTAACTCATTAGATTAAAAAGCATCTTATGAAGTAGGCTTATGATCTTTATTTTCTGGGTGAGAAAACAGAACCTATTTCTGCCTGAATGAAAAGCCTAAATAACTAACTAATACACTAAACTCCCGAGCCACTTTCTTCCTGCCCACTCATCCTTTCAAATTGTGGTTCCCAGACCAGCAGCATCAGCACCACCCACAATGTCTTAGCAAGATCAGCTCTTCAACCTACTGAATCAAACCAGTAGGGGTGGGGCTCTAAAGTCTGTGTTTCGATGAGCTCTCCAGGTGATTCTGACACATGCTAGTTTGAAAACCTCTGATCTAGTTAACAAATGTTAAATTATTCCAAGTTAGCAAGGTATAAGACACATTTAGGAAGAGACAGATGATTCTTGGCACAGTGGAAAATTAATGCCTGTCTAACGAGAGCAGTCTGTAGTCACTTCCAAGCATTTGATGCCAGATGTTTAAAACTATCAAGAGAACCTAGAAGTCTGAACTTTTATGTGAAATATCTTGACTTCTAAATGTTGACAACATAAAAAAGAGGTTATGGGAGGCCATTGTTTTGGACTGAGTTCCTTCACTAGGCTCCAAAAGACCAGACCAAATGATAATGGAGTCATTCATGCTAGGTATCACATAATCAAACTGACCTTTAAAATGGGACAGTTTTCTAAAGAACAAGAGATTCACAGCAACCAATTAGAAGAGACCCCATGGCCCCATCTAAGTAAACTGGCCTGATAAGAATGTCTCCTCTGTTTTAAGTCTATAAGGAAAGTACTTTGAAATGACCAGTCTGCTTTTTATTCCTTATTTCTGCTTCTTTCGGCTCCTTTCTGCCTATAATGTCAACAGGTTCTGCTCAGCTCATCAGAACACCTTTCTACTTCATAGATGGAATGCTGCCTGATTTCAACAAATTTAATTTAATGATCAAACTGGTTTTCAGGAAATTTTGTTCTTTGACAGCAACTATATATTTTTAAAATATCATCTGAGCTAACATGCAATAGGCCAAACAAAATATAAACCTGTGCTGCAGTTTCCATAAGGGCAGCCAGTTTGCAACCTCTGTATTAATCCTCAAATGCTGCCTTCTCTTCCCTGAATACTGAACTCTTAAAACTCACCAAGAACCTTCTAGTCCTCACTGTCTTCTTAGTTCTGTCCAAATGAAAAGCCTATGCAACTAACTACTACACTAAACTCCTGAACCACATCTTTACTGCCCACTCATCCTTTCAAATTGTGGTCCCCAGACCAGCAGCATCAGCGCCACCCAGAGATTTGTTAGAATCTTTCTCTGACTTTCTATAGTCCTCATTATCTTCCACTTTCTCTGACATTTCACATCATTGACCTCTTCCTCCTTCTTGAAAGTTATACCTATATTCAGAAACATCTCTCTCTCCTATTAGCCACCCAATCTCTTGAACTCTCCTTCTCTGTCATTTCCTCTTCTTTCTTTTAACTCCTGAATCAGCTGTTACTCCGAAACTCCTTTTGTCGCTTCTCTCAATACTCGCTACTCAATGATTCTTCATCTAGGCTTTAGGAAGACATTCTTCCCAATTTCTGGTCCTACATTTTCAATTGCATGCTTGTATTTCCTCTGAAAAATCACATTGGTACCTCAAATCTGTTCTACCTAATGTAATCATTTTTTATTTTTTCAGAACCCAATTTGGCTACCTGGCTCTTGGTAATTCCACTACCCAATTTCTTAAGAACTATTTATGACCCCCTCCTCCACACAGCCTGTGCTGATCCTCTTTCTTTATCCAGCTGGATGGGCTCTCTCAATCTATAATGCCTTCAGGAAATATTCTTCTCCTCTACACCTTTAATAATGATTAGTCCACCTGATCTCTTCAGGAACAACCTAGAATATAAAAAAAGGAAGAATAAACTTGTCATTGCTTATATATTTATCTTCTCCATTCAAGTAGATTTAAAGCTTCTTCAACACAATAAGTTTATTACCATCTTGACATCCTTCATAGTACCTTAACAAAGTGAATGCCCATAGATATTTATTAAGTTGTTTAATTTTGCAGTGTTTATACAAGTATTTTCTACATTACACAATATGTATGGACAAATATTTGCCAACTTTACTTTAAATGTATTCATCTTTTATATACATACCCGAAAAGTTTCCTATATAAAAGAATCTTATAATAAACTTAGAAAAATCTAGAACTCTTTTGTAGAGTAAATAAGTACTCAGTTATTTAACTGTTTGGTAGATTACTTTTTTATTTATTTATGCTATTTTGCTCGAACCCAGAATTCTTTTCTTTGGAAATGAATGTCAGTACTAATGAGCATCATGTACAAAATCTGTGTCCTTGCAGGAACCAAAAGCCATATAAACTCTAAAAATATATGTTAAAAAAGTTAAACAGAGTTCTATGATGCCAGGTCACTGGGAAGCACTGCCCCTTCCCATCTTCTAAGAATGTGAAGTATACAGATCAGCCTGAGTCAGATCCCAGTTGTACTCTGGAGTAATCCAATTCTATTAATATTTCCTGGGTTTCATATTTATAGAATGCCTAGTTTACTTAACTCTATACTAGTCTCTTCATACAAAAGAACTGTTACAAACTACAGAGGTATGAGGTGAGGAGGAGTCTTTTGGTGGGGTTCAGAACATGCTAACCCAAAATAGGGCAATGTAGCATTGGAGAAAACAGCAGAATCAGGAAGTTCACTCTCACTTTCCCCTCACCCTGAAGCAAGTGATAAAACCTTCATTCCAGAGGAACCCTCCTAATACCCAGAGGGAAAGAACATCCTTGTGCTCAAAGACACAAAGAAGACAAGAAGAACCTGAACAAACAGTCCTTAAGTCTGACTAGTTTATTACCATTAGATCATACCTCTTTTGACAATCGTACTTCTGCGTGGCTGCCCACTCTTCATCAAACTCAGCATAAAAATACACAGGTTTCCCTTTTTCTTTAGGTCTTCACTTCTGTGTCATGTAAAACTTATGTTAAATTAATGCATATGCTTTTCTCTTGTTAATCTGTCTTTTATTATAGGGGTCTTAGCCATGAACCTAGCAATGGATAAGGAAAAGATATTACTTTTTTCCCCTACACTTTTATTTTACAGAAAACAGCATGCTACCACTTTATAGACTACTTCAGTATTACAAACAATGGGTAAGTTTAAACTGAGTAGTTCTCCTCTGCTGAAATAATAATAAACTTCACTATCTTAGCCTAAAGGCCTCAGGATTCCTCGAAAAAACTGGGCACAGACAAATAAAACTAGGCACAACCTTGGAGTTCAAGAGAAGAGAGTATCAGTTATCATGAAAAGTGTCCAACTTATTTGTTGATTCAATATACATGTATTAAATTGTATTACATGCAAAGCATTAAAGAAGATGTTTTGGAGAAAACACAAAGAAGACAGTGTCCAAAAAGAATTTAGTGTAAGAAAGGAAATAAATATATACAAAAGTCACTATAAAACCATGTAGAAAGCTTTGATTGTCAAAAATGAAGTACAGACAACATGCTCTGAAATTTCAACAGAGGTTCAGTTAAATAAACATTTATTAAATGCTCACTATGCCAGTCCTTTAAGAAATGTAGAGTGAAATAAGTGAAACAAGTACATAAGCAGATAATTTCAATTTAATTTTGAAGTATTAGAACAGAATGATATAGTTGGACAACTACATTTTTGCCATCAAAAAGTTGTTAGAAATGAAATAGAAAAGGTAAGCAGAAGCCAATTTAGGAGAATCTTAGACATTATGCCAAAGAATTTAGATTACCCCAAAAACTAGGGAATCAAAGAAGGGTTGAGGTGAGAAATGATAGGGAAGAGTAGAGGGGTCAAATGGGAAAACATTTTAAAAGTAAAGATCTCACAGACTTATTTATTATTTTACATTTTTCTTTGATTTTTAAATGCATTCAAAATAACTTAAAGCTTATAAAAATTTTGCAGAAATAGGACAAAAAATATCATGTACCTTTCACACACATTTCCAGCTTTATAGTTGTTTATGGTAGCTGGTCTTATCTAGTACCAGGTACTTCATTATGTCAATGTCTTCGTCATTACAAACCTTTAAAAAGTCTGGCTGACTACTATACAGGTATGCAAATAATAAAAAAGGTTTCTATAAACTAACATAGAATTTTTTTCAGGATACACTGTTGAAGTAAAACAAGCAAAGTGCTAAAGAACACGGTCATCCCCTCAGTACCCATGGGGAGTTCGTTCCAGAAACCTTCACAGATACCAAAATTTGTGTATGCTCAAGTCCCTCATATAAAGTGAAGTAGTATTTGCATGTAACCTACACATATCCTCCCAGATACTTTTAAACATCTCTAGATTACTTATAATACCAAATACAATGGGAACACTATAAAAACAGTTGTTGTACTGTATTTTTATTTGTATTATTTTTATTGCCATACTGTTTTTATTGTCTTTTAATATTTTTGATTTGAGGTTGATTGTATATGTGTATGCAGAACCTGTGGCTAAGAGAAGTTCAACTGTGTCTATAATATGCCATCTTTCGTGCAAGTGTAGGGGCAAAGGAAATTTTCCCCTCCCTCTCTGAAGGTTCCAGTTTGCTAAAATAAACTGATAACATGAAAAACGGTATGTAAATGTATTAACATGCAAGTGTGCACATACAAACTATGTATGAGCCATACAAAATTGAAACACAAAAAAGGATGAGATGGCTAATGCTTAAATAGCACCCTCTGCATAGAGGAGAAGGAGATGAGGGAATGTAGGCAATTTTTAGGGGTAGTAAATGATTTTTAGGAGAGTTGATTGGGCCCAAAGAACAGATCATCATTTGTGAATTGCTGTGTTTGGAAACTGAATGGGACCTTAAGAACAGACAATAGTTTGTGACATTCTGTCTAGGTATGTAATATTCCTCAGTCTCTCTTCCTGAAATATGAGTTTACTCCTCTCTAAATAATAAAATTTCAGGGAAGGTATCCAAAGCAATTATGTTCCTTCTGGAGTAGCTTCAGATAAAGAACCTTCAGAGAGTTCGACCCTGTGCTTGGGAAGAGACACAGAAGGTCAAAAAGTCCTTGATTCTGAGGCCTTTTAATTTCCTTTAATTCAAAGTGCTAAGCATGTCAAAGAGCTATACTTTGGGGTATCATTTTCTAAGCCCCAACATAAGAAAGAAGGGAAAATAAAAACACATACATGTATCTCATTTGTCCTATGGGGGAAAAGTTTCCCCAAGCCACCTAGGGTTCCTGGCTAAGCCTAAAAATAGGAGAAAAGCACATAATTTTAATTCAATAAAAGTTTGTACATTACATGGGGGCGAGCCATCATAAGGAAATGAAGACCCAAAGACCCAAGGAAAACTGTGTATTTTAAAAAATAAATCTGATAAAAGCAGTGCATAGTTGTGAAGAAACATGACTGGACAAAAAGGGGTATGATCTAATGGTAATAGACTGGAGGGAAAGGGGAGAGGAGAGGGAACTCCAGTAAGGCCCGTTTGTTCAGATTTTTTCCTGTGTCTCTGTATGACATTCCTTCCCCCCATATATACAGCAAGATACTTGCCACCTAAGAACCTTTAGGGTAAAAGAGAGGCCAGAGAGTGACCTTTCCAGGTTTCATGCTTGCTTTGGGTAAGAGGAATTCTAGTTTCTATGACTCACCCAAGGGGAGAGTAATTCTGCTTTCTATGACTCAGCTTGGGCAGGAAAAATAGTGCGGAAAGGTGAATAGAAGAAAGTCAAAGAAACTCTGAGCCCCTTCCAGTCTCCTTCAGTTCAAAGTACTCAGCATGACAAGGTACCATAATTTGAGGTATCATATTCTGAGCCCAACACTACAAAATTCAAGTTAGGAAGGATAAATAATCTCCCAGGTGGCAACTATCTGAGGCTGGTATTGCACAGGAGGTAAAAAGAATTTACCAAGACAGCTGTATGTAAAGAAAGGCAGGTTTGAGAAAGTAGGAGAATGCATTACAAGAAAACAATAGGTAGGTCAGCAGGAGAGGAGGTGACTCACAGGAGAGAGACTTGCTGGGGATTTTATAGGATGATGTTTGTGCTGTGTGCTGAAGAGGGCTTTCTCTTTTTGCTTTCCCTTGGTCCCACCAGCCCAACTCCCCTTCCCTAATTAGGACTCCACAAATAAGGCATAACAAATAATAAAAAAAAAAAAAATAGGGAAGAAGGGAAAGCTCTTCCTTACAGGAAAATGTCAACAAACACATGTAGAAGAAATGAGGCAATCAGAAAACTACCAACCGGAAGACACCATAGTAATAATTGTTTGGAAAAGAACGTGATACACAAAATATTTACCTAAATTCAAAATATCTCAAGGGGTGCCAGATAAGATGGCCAATTAGAAGCAGCTGCAGTCTGCAGCTGTCACAGGGAGGAATGAAAACAGGAAGCGAATTCTGTACCTTCAACTGAGGTATCCAGGTTATTAAATTAGGACTGACTAGGTAGACAGCTGGACCCATGGAGAGTGAGGAAAAGCAGGGTGGAGCAATGGCCCACATGGGAGCAGCACAGAGCCAGGGGAACTCCCACCCCCAGCCAAGGGAGGTGGTGAGTGATTATGCACCCCCATCTGGGAAACCATGGTTTCCCCATGGATCTTTGCAAACTGTAGATCAGGAGATCCCCTCATGAGCCAATGCCACCAGGGAATTGGATCCGAAGCAGAGAGCTGTGTGGAGTATCCACATAATGGCCACTAGGGCATGCACAGAGACCCAGGAGTTTTGTATAATCTGGCCCTGGGAATTCCAGTGAGGTGGGAGATCCATCCATGCATTACGCTAGGAAGGGGGCTGAATCCAGGGAGTTAAGTGGCTTCATTCTGTGGGCCCTACTCCCACAGTACCTTACAGGTTAAGACCCACTGGCTTGGAATTCCAGCCAGCCAGTGGCAGCAGGCTGGAGACTGCCTGAAACAGACCAAGTTCCTGAGGGGAAGGGCAGCCACCATCTATGAAGTTAAGAGTGGGCCATTCTACCCTGCCAGCTCCTGGGAGTCCAGGCTGTCTGGACTGGAAGGAGTTCCCCACAATACAGCATAGCTGCCATGACAGATCATGGCCAGACTGCTGCTTTAAGTGATCCCTCCCTCCTCACTGGGTGGGGCCTCCCTGTGTGAATTACAGCAACTTCAGCCAAGTTTTTCAGACAGAACTCTGATCTCTCCCTAGGATGAAGCCCCAGGGGGAAGTGGCCGCTGTCCCTGTGGTTCAGCTGGCTTAGATGTTCCAGCCTGTTGGCACTGGAGAGTCCGGGCATTCTGGACAAGGGGGGGTTCCGCCCAGTGCAGCACACCTCCTTTGCTAGGGGGCAGCCATACTGCTTGTTTAAGTGGGTTCCTGAATCCCTTCCTCCGGACTGGGTGAGTCCTCCCAATAAGGGTCTCCAGATGCCTGCTACAGGAGCGTTCTGGCCAGCATCAGGTTGGTGACCCCCTGAAATCCATTAGCTCCCAGAGGAAGGAGAAGGCTACACTCTTTACTGTTTCACAGCCTTCACTGATGATATCTTCAGGTGCTGAAGGGAACAAGGTGACTAGGGTCTAGAGTGGACCCCCAGGAAACTGCAGCAGCTCTACAGAAGAGTGGCCTGAATGTTAAAAGAAAAACAAACAGAAAGCTACAACAATAACATCAACAAGAAAGACACCACAAAAACCCCATTCAAAGGTCAGCAACCTCAAAGACTGAAGGTAGAGAAGCCCACAAAGATGGAACAGAATCAATGCAAAAATGCTGAAAACTCAAAAAGCCAGAGTGCCTTTTCTCCTCCAAATGACTGCAATACCTCTCCTCCAAGGGCACAGAACTGGGCTGAGGTTGAGATGGCTGAATTGACAGAAGTAGGCTTCAGAGGGTGGGTAATAATGAATAACAAACTTTGCTGAGCTAAAGGAGCATATTCTAACCCAATGCAAAGAAGGTAAGAATCATGATGAAACAATACAAGACCTGATAACCAGAATAGCTAGTTTAGTGGGAACATAACAGATCTGATGAAGCTGAAAAACAACACAAGAATGTTACAATGTGACCACAAGTATCAATAGCAGCATAGACCAAGCAGAGGAAAGAATCTCAGAGCTTGAAGACTATCTTTCTGAAATAAGACAGGCAAACAAAAATAGAGAGTAAAGAATGAAAATGAACAAACCAAACCTCTGAGAAATATAGGATTATGTAAAGCGACCAAACCTATGACTGATTAGGGTACCTGAAAGAGGCAAGGAGAATGGAACTAAGTTGGAAAACATACTTCAGGATATCATCCAGTAGAACTTCCCCAACCTAGCAAATCGGGCCAAAATTCAAATTCAAAAAATCCAGAGAACCCCAGTAAGATACCCAACAAGAAGATAATCCCCAAGACGCATAATCATCAGATTCTCCTAGGTTGAAATGAAAAAAAAAAAATGGTTAAGAGCAGCCAGAGAGAAAGGCCAGGTGACCAACAAAGAGAAGCTCAGCAGACTAACAGCAAACTTCTAAGCAAAAACCCTACAAACCAAAAGAGATTGGGGGCCAATACTCAACATTCTTAAAGAAAAGTATTTCCAAACCAGAATTTCATATCTGGCCAAACTAAACTCCATAAGTGAAGGAGAAATAAGATCCTTCTCAGATAAGCAAATGCTGAGGTAATTTATCACCATCAGGCCTGCCTTGCAAGAGTTCCGGAAGGAAGCACTAAATATGGAAAGGAAAAACCCATTACCAGCAACAACTACAAAAACACACTGAAGTACGCAGACTAGTGCCACTATGAAGTAACCACATAAACAAGTCTGCTAAGTAACCAGCTAGCATCATGATGAGAGGATCAAATTCACACATAACACAATAGTAACCTTAAAAATAAATGGGCTAAATGTTCCAATTAGAAGACAGAATGGCAAGCTGGATAGAGTCAAGACCCATTGGCGTGCTGTCTTTAAGAGACCCATCTCATGTGTAAAGACACACACAGGCTCAAAATAATGGGATGGAGGAAAATTTACCAAACAAATGGAAAACAGAAAAAAGGGGGTTGCAATCCTAGTTTATGACAAAACAGACTTTAAACCAACAAAGATCAAAAAAGATAAAGAAGGGCATTACACAAGGGTAAAGGGTTCAATCCAACAAAAACAGCTAAGTATCCTGAATATACATGCACCCAATATAGGAACACCCAAATTCATAAAGAAAGTTCTTAGAGAACTAAAAGAGACTTAGACTCTCAAAGAATAATAGTGGGAGACTTAAACACCCCACTGTCAATATTAGACCAATCACCAAGACAGAAAATTAACAAAAATATTCAGGACCTGAACTCAGCTCTGGATCAAGCAGACCTGATAGGTATCTACAGAACTCTCCAACCAAAAACAACAGAATATATATTCTTCTCATAACTACATGGCAGTTACTCCAAAATTGATCACATAAATGGAAGTAAAACACCCTTCAGTAAATGCCTAAGAAGTGAAATAATAACAAACAGCTTTTCATACCACAGCACACTCAAATTAGAGCTCAAAATTAAGAAACTTATTTAAAACCATACAACTACATGGAAATTGAACAACCTGCTCCTGAATGACACTTTGGTCAATAATGAAATTAAGGTAGAAATCAAGAAGTTCTTTGAAACTAATGAAAACAATAAATAAAGTACCAGAATCTCTGGGAAACAACTAAAGTAGTGTTAAGAGGGAAATTTACAGCATTAAATGCCACATTAAAAAGCTAGAAAGATCCCAAATTAACAATCTAACATCACAACTAGAAGAACTAGAGAACCAAGAGAAAATGAATCCCAAAGTTAGCAGAAGACAAGAAATAACCAAGATCAGAGTGGAACTGAGGAGACAGAGACATGAAAAACCCTTCAAAAAAGTCAACAAATCCAGGAGCTGATTTTTTGAAACTATTAATAAAATAGTTAGACACTAGCTATACTAATAAAGAAGACAAGAGAGGACAGTAAAATAGACACACTCAGAAATGATAAGGGGGATATCACTGCTGACCCCACAGAAATACGAACAACCAAGAGAAAACTATAATAAACACCTCTATGCACATAAACTAGAAAATCTAGAAGAAATTGATAAATTCCTGGACATATGCATTCTCCCAAGACAGAACCAGGAAAAAAATTGTAGCCCTGAATAGACCAATAACAAGTTCTGAAATTGAGGAAGGAATAAACAGCCTACCAACCAAAAACAGCCCAGGACCAGATAAATTTACAGCTGAATTCTACCAGAGGTACAAAGAAAATCTGGTACCATTTCTAATGAAACTATTCCAAACAATTGAAAGGAAAGACTCCTCCCTAATGCATTTTATGAGGCTAGCATCATCCTAATACCAAAACCTGACAGAGATACAACAAAAAAAGAAAACTTCAGGCCAATATTCCTGATGAACATTGATGCAGAAATCCTCGATAAAATACTGGCAAACTGAATCCAGCAACACATCAAAAAGCTTATCTACCATGACCCGACTAAGTTGGCTTCATCCCCAGGATGCAAGGTTGGTTCAACATATGCAAATCAATAAATGTGATTCATCACATAAACAGAACTAAAGAAACCACATGATTATCTCAATAGACACCAAAAAAGTCTTCAATAACATTCAACATCCCTTTATGTTAAAAACTCTGTATAAACTAGATATTAAAGGAACATACCTCAACATAAGAGCCATACATGACAAACCCACAGCCAATATCACACTGAATGGGCAAAAGCTGGAAGCAGTCCCCTTGAAAACTGGCACAGGACAAGGGTGCCCTCTCTCACCACTCCTACTCAATATAATATTAGAAGTTCTGGCCAGGGCAAGCAGGCAACAGAAGGAAATAAAGAATAATCAAATAGGAAGAGAGAAAGTCAAATTATCTTTCTTTGCAGATGACATAATTCTATATCTAGAAAACTCTGTCATCACCACCCAAAAGTTTCTTAAGCTGATAAGCAACTTCAGCAAAGTCCCAGCATACAAAATCAATATGCAAAAATCACTAGCATTCCTATACACTAACAATAGGCAAGCAGAGAGCCAAATCATGAATGAATTCCCATTCACAATTGTCACAAAGGGAATAAAATACTTAGGAATATAGCTAACAAACGAAGTGAAGAACTTCTTCAGGGACAACTGTAAATCACTGCTCAAGGAAATCAGAGAGGACAAAAACAAATGAAAAAACATTCCATGCTCATGGAGAGGAAGAATCAATATCATGAAAATGGCCATACTGCCCAAAGTAACTTATAGATTCAATGCTATTCCCATTAAACTACTATTGACATTCTTCACAGAATTAGAAGTAACTGTTTTAAAATTCATATGGAACCAAAAAATAGCCAGGATAACCAACACAATACTAAGCAAAAAGAACAAAACTGGAGACATCAGACTACCTGACTTCAAACTATACTACAGGGCTACAGTAACCAAAACAGCAAGGTACCTGTACAAAAAAAGACACAAAGCAATGGAACAGAATAGAGAACTCAGAAATAAGACGGCACATCTGCAACCATGTGATCTTCGACAAACCTGATAAAAATAAGCAATGGGGAAAGGTTTCCCTATTCAACAAATGGTGCTAGGAGAACTGGCTAGCCAAATGTGAAAAACAAACTGGACCATTTCCTTACACAATATACAAATTTAACTCAAGATGGATTAATGAGTTAAATATAAAACTCAAAACTATGAAAACCCTAGAAGAAAATCTAGACAGTACCATTTAGGACATAGGCACTGGCAAAGATTTCATAATAAAAATGCCAAAAGCAATTGCAACAAAAGCAAAAATTGACAAATGGGATCTAATTAAACTAAACAGCCTCTGTGCAGCAAAAGAACCTATCAACAGAGTGAACAGACAACCTACAAATGGGAGACAATTTTTGCAAACTATCCATCTGACGAAGGTCTAATATCTAGAGTTTACACGGAATTTAAACAAATTTACAAGAAAACACAACTCAATTAAGAAGTAGGCAAAGGACATGAGCAGACACTTCTCAAAAGAAGGCATTCGTGCAGCCAACAAATATATGAAAAAAAGCCCAACATCACTGATCATTAAAGAAATGAGAATCAAAACCACAATGATATACCATCTCATGCCAGTCAGAATGGCGATTATTAAAGTCAAGAAACAACAGATGCTGGCTTGGCTGTGGAGAAAAAGGAATGCTTTACACTGTGGGTGGGAGTGTAAAATTGTTCAACCATTGTGGAAGACAGTGCGGCAATTCCTCAAAGATCTAGAAGCAGAAATGCCATTTGACACAGCAATCCCATTACTGAGTATATATCCAAAGGAATATAAATCATTCTATTATAGAGATACATGCATATGTATGTTCACTGCAGCACTATTCACAATAGCAAAGACATGGAACCAGTCCAAATACTGCTCCATGATAGACTGAATAAAGAAAATGTGGTATACACACATACACACACACACATATACATACCATGGAATACTATGCAGCCATAAAAAGAAACAAGATCATGTCCTTTGCAGGGACATGGATAGACTTGGAAGCTGTTATCCTCAGCAAACTAACACAGGAACAGAAAACCAAACACCACATGTTCTCACTTATAAGTGGGAGCTGAATGATGAGAACACATGGACACATGCAGGGGAACAAGACACACTGGGGCCTTTCAGTGGGTGGCAGGGTGAGGGAGAGCGTCAGGAAGAATAGCTAATGGATGCTGGGCTTGATACCTAGGTGATGGGTTGACCTGTGCAGCAAACCACCATGGCACACTTTTACCTATGTAACAAACCTACACATCCTACACATGTACCCCAGAACTTAAGTGTTGAAGAAAAGAAATAGTTTCTCTTATGAGATTCTTATTAACTACTAAAAGAAAATAGTAACTTTACAGTAGATAATCTGGAAGCTACCTTAACAAGTGAACAATGCATTATCAGTAATTTAACAAACATATATTTTAGATACCTTCTCAAATCATGCAATGAGAAGGATATATCCCTTTTGTAGTACTTCTGCCAAAAATATATAACTTGAATTTAATCATAAGGAAATAGCAGAAAAAAAAATTAAAGGCTATTTTACAAAATAAATGTCTTATATTTTGGGGAAAAAAATAAATTCAAGGTCTTGAAAGACAAAGGTAAACTGAGAAATATTCTTCATCGAAGATGACTAAAAAGACATGAAAACTAAATGCAATGTATAACACTAGATCAGAGCCTGGACCAGCAAATTTTTTTTATAATAAAGACTTCTAGTGGAACATTTAATACAATTTTAATAAGATCTATAAGAATAGACAATATTTAGACCAATGCTAAATTCCTAGTTTTGATCATTGTACCTTGGCTATATAAAAGAATATACTTGGTTTTAGAAAATACATAGTGAAGTATTCAGGGACAAAAGGCAAATTGCTCTTTAACCACACCCCCAAAAAAGTATGCACATGTTTATGCCTAAAGAGAATAACACAAATATAGTAAATGTTAATTTTGGAGAATCTGAGTAAAAGTTATTCAGGTTATTTTTTACTATTTTTGTAACTTTTCTTTGTTTTAGATTATTTATAAATAGATAGTTTTTAAAGGAAATCTACAGATCCAAAAGTCCAAACTGTTTGAAGAAAGTATTATACTAAAACTATAGCAAAATTAGTAATCAGAATGTAAATATGTCCAATGTGAATCTAATAAAAGGAATGAAAAAGATCTTCAATAAACAGAATGCTCAGAGATAGAAGAAAATATAAAGTCAATTTTTTAAAAGCCAGACAAATTATGTTGGAAAACAGGAAGAGAGGGAACAAAAGGTAGGACAAGACAGATACAACAAAGAGCCATTAAAAATGGAATAAAAAATAGTCATTGAAACAAAAATTAATAGATATTATAAACCACAGACTAAACATATGCAGAAAAATTGGGAAGATAGCACAAGAAATACCCTCAGAACACAACACTAAAATGCTGAGATCTAAAATAGTTAAAGAGCTGTACAAAAACATGAAGAATAGATTGACAGGGTCCAATATACATCTTCTCAGAGTATCATAAAAGGAGGATGAAGAGAATGCTGAAAAAGCAATATTTGAATAAATACAGCTGAGAATTTTCCAGGATTTCAAAAAGAGATGAATCCACTGATAGAAAAAGCTTTCTAAGAGCCAGCGTACATACATAAAATTAAATATACACTCAGACACACAAGAGTAAAGCTGAAAACCATCAGGAATAAAAAGGAAATCTTAGGAGCTACAATAGGAAACAATCTACAGAAAAATAGCTAAATTAAGCAGAGAAACCAAAAGGTAATAGAATATATGTTCACAGTGCCATGAGAAAATAATTGCTGCCCTATAAGCTTATAGCCAGCTAAATTATCATGCAAAAGGGAGAGTGCAAGCATACAAATCTTAAGATAATTTAACAATAAATATCCTCACAACAATAATTACTAAAGGATGTACTTCAGCAAAAAGAAAAATAAACCCAAAGGAATATCTAAGTACAAGGATAAACAGTGAGCAAAGAAATAAATAAAATATATCATAAGTCAAATATGAAGTACTTTATGGATATGAGAGATTGGAGTATTCAATGAGTTATTAAAATCCATCAAGGTCCTTGTCATATTTGAGAAAGATAAATATAACTTTAGATTTCTTAGAATAATATATAGATTATTATGTATGCCAAAAAGATAACCTATAAAAGAACAGAAGACAATTAGATGTTTCCAACCAGCAGAGGAAAAAATAAGAAGAAAATATAGAAACATTTTCAGTACAACAGGAGGTACAAATGGGTGGGTGAAGGAGAAAGGAAAAGGATGGTCAATGAACAATGTCCTTAAATGGCAGAATAAGTCTAAAGACATTAGGACCCACAATAATACAAATTAACTAAAGCTATCTATTTAAGATAGGTAGCAAATTGAACAACATAAATGTTAATAATGGTAGTTAATATTTACTATTCTCTAAGTGCTTTACAAAGATTAACTCACTGAGTCATCACAATAGCCTATAAAGTTTATACTATTAGTGCACCATTATTATGGATAAGCATATTGAGATTTAAAGAAATTTAGCAAACTGTCCAAAGACACACAGCTAGTAGGTGGCTGTGATTTACACCAGGTAGTCTTATTCTAGAGTTTAACCTTTGTGACCATTCTATTCTGCTAAGACTCAATATAGTCATATGATCAAAAGTTATGTATTTATTAAATATTATACTCTAGAAGCAGCTTTACAGATGTCAAAATGCCAGCAGGATCATTTTAAGTGAAAAAGTATGTTATAAAAGAATATATACTAATACCATCCAAAGTTTGATTAAACACACACACACATAAGCACATATACATACTGAGAAATCCATCAGAGAACAGTTGTAATTACTTCTGAATCTTGTGATAATAGGTGACACTTATTCTGTTCTTTATATATTTCTGCATTTTCTACAGTGAATAACTGTATGTTATTTTGTTAAACATTTTTTAATGAGCCTTGTACAGTGACTGGCACATTAATGATCAAGGGAGAGAGGGCAAACCACAAAGTCCTTTCATTAACTAAAGTTGAGTGGAAGCTACAGAACCAACCATGTTGTGTTATCTTACTGTCAGAAGCTCAGATCCTAGGGACAAGTAAATTGCATACTTAATAAAAAGATTCAGCAAAGAGAAAATCCTAACAAGCTGCCCTTTTGTGTTAGTTTCAGGATCTGATTTTGGAATCCAACCTAAATTGTGGCTTCAAAAGAAACCTGAAAATAAAAGCTTCAGCTGTAGAAATGCAGTTAAATATCAGCATTAAATAGAACATAGAGCCCAAGAATGCCAGAGCTGCAAATGTACTTATGGAGATTGCCACCTACAGACTAAATCTCTCACTTATACATCAGGGGAAAAGATCCACAAAAGCAAAGAGACTTGTCCAAGTTTACACAGACTTTCATAGATGAACCCAGACTGAAACTCAGTTTTTCAGTCTTGAATAAAGAAACTGAGGTTTCTGACATGAATTACTTGCCCAAAATTACAAAGCTATCAAAAGGTAGAGCCAGTATTCTAATTTGGTTTAACAGGATTCCAAAATCCATTCTGTTTCTGAATTATAATCAAATAGACAATTTTTCAATTATTCATAGAAATCTTATTTAATCAACAAATTTATCAATTGTTTAATATTCTTCAAGAATATGAAAGTATTGAATATTATTCAATAATTTTTATTCACCTAGCACTTCCATTTTACTAGCACTAAAGAATAAATAATTTATCTCTTCTTTTAGGCTTCTTTTTCCTGTTGCTTGAATCTCTCCCTCTCTCCATATATATGTATATGTATATGTATACATATATGTATACGTATATGTATATGTATACATATATGTATATGTATATGTATACATATATGTATATGTGTATATATATGTGTGTATATATATGGAGAGAGAATCAATCCATCACCTCAAGCACTTATCCTTTGTGTTACAAACAATCCACTTAAACCCTTTTAGTTATTTTACAATGTACAATTAAATTAGAAAATATATATTTTTAAGTTACTATGAATTGGAGACGGAGTTTTTTTTAAGAATTTTCCCTGTGATCTCTTTCCTTTTTAATTTTCTATGACTTACTCTCTGAAAAGCCCAATACTTTTAGAAAGCAGGTGTCATGTCATACAATTGCAGTTCTCCTTTTAAAATTTAATCTTGTTTCAGTTCCCTTGTTATTTTTTCCCTGTCAACACTACCAATAGTTGCACTCACAAATAGGCAGTAACCCTTGCCTGCATGCCTAGTGCTGTTTTCCTGTATTCATTTTGCTTCTGACTAAACATGTTTGTATTAAGAGTGTACTTGTAGCACAGCCACTTTCCACATGAAAGGAGAATTTTGTTGTGGTGATGAATATTGTTTTCCAGTAGATAAAATAATTTCTAAATATCTTCTCTATTAGCTTGATATTTTTAACCAGGCTTCATTCCATATAAAAGATCCTAACTGAATGTAGCAGGAGATCATCGTCCCTAACAGGCTTCCAGGAAATGCTCTCTTCACTGTCAATTATTTATATTGTGAACATCCAGGCAAGGAGACTGCATGGCATTCTGCTTTTGTATTTTTCATATTTGCCTCACCTTTCTGATGTGGAAATGTGTATGGTAATGAAGAAAGTACACATTCATCTAATGAGTGAGAAATAAATAGTTTTTATTTTTTGAATACATTTTGGTAGTTGGGGTTAGATGTGATGGAATTAATGTTTTGTCTCTAATATCCTAGGACCTAGTGTAGGACCTATTTATTCCAAGTACTCTGCCTATGTTATCCCAATTTATTCTTCACAAATATCTTACGAGGGAACTGTCAACCCATTTTAACATGAGGCTTAGAGTAGTTAAGTAACTTGCCTGAGGTTGCATAGCTAAGACATGATCGAGTCTGAATGTAAGACCAAGTTGTCCTTGTGTTCTTTACACTGAAACACACTTCTCTTCACAATCTAAACATGTTAAAGTCATTAAGTGGAGAAAAAGAATGAAATAAGAATTATACTCTTTATTCAGCCTGACACATTTTAATTGGCAAGGAAATACTAAATTAGTTAGTTGTTCTAGAGTTGAACAACTTACACTATAATTTTTATCTAAGAAACAGAAACTGCTTTTTAAAAAGCAATGAAAGGCTTTAGAAATGTATCAGTTTTCTAACATAATTATTTGTCTGTGTGTGTGAGCAAGTGTGGGAGAAGAGAAAGAGAAATGGGGTAGGGCAGACTTATGGGCACGCCTGTGTGAACACACACATTCAGCTGTTATTCTAAAGTGGAAATCACTCCCCAGCAACATATTCAGAAATTTAGCTGGGAGATAGAAGGGTAGGAAGCCACAGAACAACATTTCGGAAATTACTAGCAAAGTAAAAATCCTGGTGATTAAAAACAAAAAGAAAAAAAGGGGAGGCACAAAAGACACTTGAAACCAAGTGCTTCAAGTTACCATGGCAACTAGAGAATGTGGGTTGAGATTTATATGACTCCATTGTTCCAGCAGAGAAACTCTAAATGACACCCTAGTGGCCTGACAGAGTCGATGCATCTCCCAGAATGCTCCGGCTTATTACTCAAGAGTGCTTTAGGCACAGACAAAGAACAGGATCACAGTAACTTTGTCAGTTCCAGCCTTCCTAAGACACTTGTTTCTTCATTCTGGAGGCAAAACACTCTCAATTTCTGGAGCCAGTCCTGACCAAGCTTAGCAGAATATTAGCATTCTTATATTTACCTGTGGTTGAGGATAGCATTTACCTTACTATCTGAAGTACATGATCCAGTATGACTGGAATCAGCTCTGGGCACCTAAATCCCTCTTTGTTTTTCTGCTGGAACAGTAGTCTGCCCTGATTCCCAGGCGACTTTAGCTAAGGCTCTAAAATTCTGACCAATCATTACCATTGTTAATTAACACCACCATCAGCACAACAATCTAGTATTCATAACAAATATTTGTTGAAAATATATTACCTCTAATACTAATTAACAAACCCTAAAGTAGTTATTATCTGTACATGCTCATATGTTTTTATTACTTTGCTACACATGAATGGCAAACTGAGGCTAAGAAAAGTTAAGTGACCAAGGTCCCAAAACAGCCAAAATTTGATTTCAGAAATGACAACAAAACCATTGCCAGGGGGATTTATCTTACTACATCAAATCTTGGCTGTGGTTGGGTCAGGTCCACCATTGTAACACAAACACTAACAGGAATATAAGACACACAGAATATTATGGCTTGGTGCTGTTGTACCCCATTTACTGCATGGGCAAGCTGAGATATCAGGGACAGCAACTCCAGTCCAAATTAAGTCCAAATTAGCCATGCTCCTATTACCTCTGAATATTAGATCACTAGTTGAGAAAAGAGGCTGCCCTATTTCTAGGTTCATTATCTTAGCTGGAACTCCATCCATTTCTTGCTTCTCACTCTTTCTCACTGACCCTCAATGGAAGGAAAAAATAAAAAAGGAGGAGGCAATTAAGATGTTTTAAGCATCTATTATGTGCTGGGCACTCTATTTGAATATGTTATCTCATTAAATTCCTACCAAAAAATCTATAGGTTAATTCTTTTCCTTCCTACTTTACATATATGACAACTAAGAATCAGCAGATAAATAATTTCCAAGGGTTATACAGTAATCATTAAAGTCTAACCAAGTTTCTTTTACCCTAGTCCCTTGCCTTTTGTCCCTTATCCCTTGGCATTCCTCTCAACATAGCTTGTTCAAATTATAATTATCTTTAGAGCTGGAAGGGACCAGAGCATGATCAGTTTTAAGAGATGTAATTAGTCAATATGAAAGTACTATTAAAAGTAATCAAAATAGAGAAAACAGTAGGAGTTAGCTGAATAAATTAAAACAAATTTATGCATAGCCTTATATCCTCCAATATCTAATTCTAAACACGGGGATTTTTTTTTATAAAAGAGATTTTCCTTTTTTTTTTTAGGAACAGGTGTGCATAGATTAGGAATTTCTGTTATGCCAAGGTTTCATTCGCTGCAATAAATGAGCTCTCATTTTGTAGAGAAACAAGGTAGTTAATAAGCAAACCAGTAATGGCAGCTTTTGGTGTGACTATTTCCTGATACCACTAAGCAGTTTCCTCCAAGTGAGACTGGTTGAAGGCATGCTTGGAGATATAACTGTTATTCAAACTGCCCATTTCCCTCATTTGGTACAGTAAAGGTTAGTTTCTTTCTTCAGAGTGGAATTAGGTAATCATTAGCCATCTTCCATGTCACAGAGGTAATACTATTAGGGCATAAATTAATATACATAATTAAAATTTTAATATAAAGTTGTACAGTATTAGAATTTAGACCACTATTTTTCATGTTACACTTCTGTAATATGAACTTCTTTGGAAAAAAAAAATAAAAGCAAGTTACCAGTTTCCAGTAGAACAAAATGTGAATAAATTTAACAACTATACTGTGTTATCATAGCAACCAATTTTTAAAAAAAACTGATATGATAAAAAATGACACAAGAGAACGAATGTATCAAGTTGTTATGGCAACTGGGGAACGTGGGTTGAAATTTGTGTATCTAGAATCCAAGAGAATATTCTAAGCAACTAAAATAAACATTTGCTTATTAAAACATCCCCCAAGTAGTACTTATCTATAAGCATTGAAGTGTTTTCATTACTTTGTCTGCTTTTTCTTTTATTTCCAATGGATGATTTTATATTGTGAGCATTTGTGTTTTCAGTTCAGCTTACTTTTTGGCAACAGATACACCAAGATGCAGTTTGGTTTGCAGAAAATGGTGCAAAAGCCAATTTCAAAATAGTATCCTCAATCGTGTTTTACCCTTTTACTCTTCTTTTAACAAAATGTCTATTCTATCTGCTTTTTCTTTATAAAGAAGCTCTTGCTTACTTGATCAATCAAATTCATTATGTTATCTTTACCTGATTTTGGAAGTCTTCCCGTTAGACAGGATATGGGTTAAAGAATTATATAATAAATTTGGATATTTAGGAAGTCTTCTACTATTTTATGCACACACACTTTTCTTTTAGTAGCATAACTGGTTGTTTTGGACTAAATGTTCTAATGGCATCTGCAGTTTCTACATAACTTTGCCCATGCTCATGTAGAGTATCTCATTGTGAGAGCAGGAAAGGTGAGATTCTCTCATGACTCCATGCATTTTTGTAAAACCTTTTCCCACTGCCACTAAGACTCTTTTTTCCACCCTTCTGTCTGCTTGGCTGATTCTTAATCATAACTTTCCACTGTCTACCCATTTAAGTGTCCCTCACCTTTGTCCTCATAACACCCTCCACATACTTATAGCTAAGTGCCATCATCTTCATCGAAATCAACATAATTAACATAATCATTATCACATATATTACATATTAAGCATTATCTATGTGTTAGTGACTGCTAACTACTTCCCAAATATCATTTCATTTAATCTTCACAAAAGCCATGCCAGGTAGATATAATTACCGCCACTTCTCCATTTCATAGATAAGAGAAAACTGAGGCCTAGAGTTTGTCACTTGATTTAGGTCACATACTAAATTACGGCCAAGAGATTTTAATCCATGTCAATAAAATACCAAAGCTCATTTCCTTATCATTTAGTTAGTCACTAAAATTTTTTCTTTAGTTTGCTTTGACATTAAACTATGAACTTTTTGAGAATTTCCATGTGGCTACACTGTAGATTATCTGAACACATGTCTTATCTCTGGTGTCTCCTGCACTGTTAAATAGAGACATAATATGAACCACAATTGTGAGCCATACTAAAATTTTACATTTTCTAGTAGCTGTATTAAAAAAGTAAAAAGAAACAAATAAAATTAATTTCAATAATATATTTCATTTAACTCAATATATGCAAACTATTACCATTTCTACATGCAGCTTTAGTGGCTACCATATTGGACAGAGCAGCTTTAACTCATGCCTGAAAAGTAGATATGTAAAGAATGTTCAATACAAGTTTTGTGGAATGAATAAATAAATGGGCAAATACATAGAAATGGAGAATTTTATATTTGTATTTATAGAATGACCCAATTTACCTTTATGGAACTTTTAAAAGTTTGTTTATGAGGAAGCTAAAAGTGGCTATTTTAAGTCAGAACATAGATACATAGTAGTGTATTCATGTTGTGATAATTCCAGGATTACTGTCACATCCTGACCTATCATGGAGAATTGCCTGCCCAGACACTTGTGTATGCTGAAATCCATAGCAGTGAATCATCAGTCAGCTCAAAAAGCCTCCCATTTTTAGAACATGTGTTTTCCATTCTCAGGCTTGGGTTTCAAGTTATAATTCATCATATATTTCATTTTAAAAACTCCTTTAGATCATTTTAATCAGTGGCTATTAACAGTAGGTTAAGAATATACATTTTAAATTAAATCAAAATCAGCCCATATCGATAAAGAATAAATAAAGTATATCTCAGAGTATCCCCCTTAAAGAATATTTTTATATTAAAGCCCTGGATGTGCTGACACCACATTGAATATTACTGGTAGAAATAATCGACATTCGACATTTTTAAAATCCATTTACATGATAACAGATATACTGAACATTGTAATATCTCAGCAGTCAAAAAACCAACCTTGAAATCACATCTCAGTGGCAATATTGAATATTACTAAAACACTGGCCCGGGGGGAAATCTATAGAATAAAACTGGCAATTGCTAAGACTTTACATAATAAAATTATCCTTGACTAAAAATAAACTGAAGAAAAACATCAGGGAATGAGAATATGGTGATTACTCTAGAAAACTTTAAAAAATTCTTCAGAATATCTATGTCAAAAGCCAAAGGGGGAGAAAAGAACAAATAAAAATATCGCTGTCATGACCTAATGGTTCATTGCTTATTAGGATGGCACCCACTGACTTATCTTACAAGGGAACTGCCAATTCTGCTTTTAATGTTATTAATTGGAGTGCTAACTGTAATAGACATGATTAAAAATATATCGAATTAGAAAAAAAAGCAACGATAAAAACCAGACAAAATTGCTAAAAATAACAATTTCAGAACTCTGTGAAATGATCAAAAGTATACAACAAATTGAGAAATGTTTATTTATGAAAAACTACTCAACTACAGGTAAGAGAGTGGAAATTAGTGTCAGCATTGACTGGGCATGCTCCCATCTCCACTCCAACCAGCTCAGTTTGCTAGTTCTATTAGGATGGGAAAAGTAATAAGAACCAGTATCTTTGCAGCCTAAGGGAACTCACTTGATTTGGAGTGGAACGTGAGAAAAAAATCCACACTCAGTGGCATTGGCAGTAACAGTAACAGTCTCAGTGGCAAGCAGAAGAAATAAACAGTAGCTCCAGTGACCTTAGGTTGTAGTGCTGGTTGGGGCATGCAAAACATCAGCAGACTAATCGGTAGTTGCACAGGAAGATCCATGAAATGAGACAGCCATAAAGGGCCTTGATAAGCTATTCACACCACCCTGCTGACAGGAAAGTCTTAAAACTGTTCAGGAGAGATTAGAGAAGGCCTTAGTCTCTCTATGTATCCCTGGCTGAATATAATCCACAAGCGCAGAGGAGACATGAGAATAGAGGACCTAAAGAGAGTAAAAGTTGGCAATGGCTTGTAAACTACTTGAACTATGAATGGAATCCCCAAACCAAATACAGATCCATCAGTAGAGGGTGGAAGCCTTGCTGATTTAAGATACTTAGGCACAAACTCTAACCAAATATTGGCTGACCACTAAGCTATGCTGACATAGGGGTGACCCATAGAAAGCCAGGATTTAAAACAAAAGTAAATATTAAAATCCTGCAGGGAAAGAGATTACACAGATTGAATGCAGAAAAGTTGCAAACAAACAAAACACAAGCAATAACAACCATCAGAGTGGGAGGCAGAATCTGGATTTGCTATAATCTGGTATCTAAAATGTCTAGTTTTTTTAAAAAGAGACAAGCAAAGAAACATGAAAGCGTGACCCATGCTCAAAAGAAAAGTAGTCAATAGAAACTCTCTCTTAATGAATACACACTAGATCTAACAATGACTTTAAAGCAAATATTACAAATATATTCTAAGAATTAAAACCCATTTTTAAAAAATTAAAGTATGACTATAATGACTCAACTAACAGAAAATCTCAATAAAAATGAAGCAATTGTTTTAAAAATTTAAGTGGAAATTCTGAAGTATAACATTTAATAACTGAAATTTAAAACTCACTAGAGAGACTCAACAGCAGTTCTGAAATGTCAGAAGAAATTATCAGTAAACTTGAAGATTAGCAATGATCTAACCTGAAGAACAAAGAGAAAATGAAGAAAAATTAACAGAGCCTTGGAGACCTCTAGGACAACATCAAACATACCAACAAAAGTAATGGGAGTCCCAAAAGGTGAAAACACGGGAAACAGACAGTAAAAATAAGCCCCAAGCTTTTTAAATTCTATAAAAACTGCTAATCTATAGATCCATGAAACTCAACAAAACCAGAATAGAAAAAATGCAAAGCAATATCCATCTAAATACATCACAGAAAAACTGTTGAAAGAAAAAGAGAAAATTTTTAAGGCAGCAAGATAAAAAATATAACTCATTAAGTACAGAGCAACAGCAATATGATTAATGGCTGACTTCCCATAAGAAAGAATGGTGGCTAAAAGACAGTGGAATTATATATCAAAGTGCTTAAAGTTAAAAACAAAAACAAAACCTGTCAACCAAAACCTCCTCAGGAAAATTATTCTTCAAAAAGGAAAACAAAATAAAGTCATTCCCAGATGAACAAAAATAAAAAAAATTCATTCCCAGGAGACCTAAAGACTGGAAAGAACATTTGTCCATCAGTGGCCAAATAGTTATACAAACCACGGTGTATCTCTTCAATGGAATGCTATTTGCCAATATAAAACAACACACTATTGATACACACAACCACTTGAATGTATCTCAGTGGCATTATTCTGAGTGAAAGAAGCTAGTCTCAAAAGATTATATAGTGTATGCTTCCATTTACGTATTTTTCAAAAACACAAAACTATAGCAATAAGGAAAAGATCAGTGGTTGTCAGAGATTAGATGTGGATGGAGAAGGTGATTATAGAGAGTTAGCAATAGGAAGGAGGGTTTGAGGAATTAAAATTGTCTTATATCTTGATTACGATGATGATTACATGTGTTAAAATTCAAAGACCCATGTACCAAAAGGCATCTTTACTTTATAATAATTGGAATAAAATAAAATAAAACCAAGAAAACCCACATAGTTGAATCCTACACTCACAATGAATGTATTTTTTTTTTCTTAGAGACAGGGTCTCATTCTCACCCAGACTGGAGTACAGCAGTGTGATCATAGCTCACTGTAGTCTTAAATTCCTGGGCTCAGGAGATCCTTGCACCTCAGCTTCCTGAGTAGCTAGGACTACAGATGTGAGCCACCTTGACTGGAGGATGTATCTTATAATGCATATTTTATACTTCAGTAAAGCTGTAAATAAATAAAAGTTACTGTGAAACTAAACCTAATTCAGGCAGGACTTCTAATGCTTTAGACCCTTCAGAAATGAAAGTTTGTTCATCCTAGCAAAGGATCATGAATAGTTCAGGTACTCAAATATGTGTATTCAGTATAGAAAATTTCACAAAAAGAATTGAGTTGATTTAATAGAATTTACCTCCCAAAACACTCCCTTGAACCAAATTACTGGTATAGTTTTCTTAAAAGTATTCACAATCATACACATTGTTTAAACATTCTGAGGGTCAGAATAGCTAGGACTAAACTAAGTAGCTCCTGAGTCAAAATGGTACATCACATACCAGAATCTCTGGAAGACAACTAAAGAAGTGTTAAGAGGAAAGTTTATAGCAGTAAACACCTACATCAAAAAGTTAGGAAGATCTAAAATCAACAACCTAACATCAAGCCTAAAGGAGCGAAAAAAAAAGAGCAAATCAGCTCCAAAGCTAGCAGAAGAAAAGCAAATAACCAAGATAAGCTACACTGAACGAAATTGAGATGTAAAATTCATTTGAAAAAAATCAGTGAAACCAAAAGTTGGTTTTCTGAAAAAATAAACAAGATTGATAGATTGCTAGCTAGATTAATAGAGAAAAAGAGAAGATCCAAATAAACACAATCAGAAACGACAAAGGTGATATTACCATCAACCCCACAGAAATACAAAAGCTCTGTTATGAACACCCCTATGCATATAAATTAGAAAACCTAAAAGAAAAATGTTTGACATCACTAATCATTAGAGAAATTCAAATCAAAACCACAATGAAATACTATCTTACACTGGTCAGAATGATTATTAAAAATTCAGAAAATGACAGATGTTGGTGATGTTGTGAAGAAAAGGGACAATTATACACTTCTGGTGGGAATGTAAAGTAGTTCAGCCACTGTGGAAAGTACTCTGGAGATTTCTCAAAGAACTTAAAACTACCATTCAACCCAGCAATCTCATTGCTGTCATTACTGGGTACATACCCAGAGGAATACAAATCATTCTACCAAAAAGACACCTGCACTCATATGTTCATGGCTGCACTATTCACAATAGCAAAGACATGGAATCAATCTAGGTGATGAAATCATTTGTTTATATGCGTGCACACACACACACACACACACACGTTTGGATATATTCCTAATGAAGAACAACAACAAATGGCGTACGGTGTATCGTAACTTTCTGTACTCTTTGCTAAGACTTTTTGGACCCAGTAGTGGAAGGAAATAACAGAAGTTAAACTCTCTACCACTTTTTAAAGCAAAACTATGTCATCAATTTCACTCCCACCACACACAACACCCCCGCCCCCCACCCCCGCCCCACACACACATTATTCTCCCACTTCATCCTCCACCAGGTTCCACTGGCCACACAACTCAAGATCTATGGAATGCAAGGAAGAAAACAGTCCTGGCTAGCTTGAAAAAATTTACTGACATGCTCTCAGAGGAATTCATGCTAAGAAAATCCATATCCCGTCGCTAATTTTCAGGGTATGGAAATGGCTTTCTCAAGAATATTATAGTGAACTTTTGGAGTATGACAGCAAATTGCTTCAAAGAGGCTTTCTCACTTTTCTCCTTCAAACATGTGTATCTCACATATGACCCAGGAAGATATATATAGATTGGTTTTCTGGGAGTTTTTTCCTCCATCCACAGATATGGCAGAAATATATTACCATTGATGGGCAGGCAGACATTCCAGCAACAGATGAATACTGAATACTTCTTATAAGTCTACTAAGAGCTTTACATACCTTATCTCATTTGACCCTTACAATAAGTTTGAGAGATGGCTATTATTATTTTCATATTATCCTGGGCTTTGTGAGGCTCAGAAGTGTGAAATAATTTCCCCCAAGTAACGTGGTTACCTTAAAATACCCTATGAAAAATGTATTATTGCTATTTTACAAATAAGAGAAATGAAGTGACTTAGCAAAATTTACATAAATAGAAAGGAGTTGAACTGGAATCAAAATGCAGTTTGATCTGACTACAAATTTACACACTTATCAAGGTGGAATTCGCATACAGGCTTTGGAGACAAAAAGACTTAGGGTTATATCCCATTCTTTCCACTTACTAGTACCATGACCTTGAGCACATTTCTTACTTAACCTCTTTGTGCATTGGTTTCCTCATCTATAAAATGAGAATAAAAGTGATAAAGCATGTATTGAGTTCAGTACATACTAACTACTCCATAAAATGATAATGTTATCATTATCATTACAATCTTACATTATTAACTTCAGCTAAATTAAATTAATTCATCCAAGGAATTCTGATGGGACTGTGACATAGAGACAGTTATCTATAAGGAATTGGGAGGGGAGGTCAACTCCCTAGAACAAAGGGAACCTGGGTGAGGAACCATAGGGGGAGTGCCTGATTGGCCAGGAACACTATGACAGATTTGAGAACCCTAAGGTAGAAACAAGTGCAACAGGCACTGGAGTAGAAACTGGAGGGGAATTAATAGGCACTTATTAAAAGTGCTAGGAAACATGATAGCTACCTTAAATTCTTCATCTTATTTTATCTGAAATCAGAAGACCCAATTTTTCCTTTTAATATTTCGTTAGATTACAATAAATCACCAAATCCTATTATTTTTGCCTGTGAAATTTCTCTCAGATTCATTGTCCCGTATCATTCCTCTTATTCCTTCTGTCATCTCCCTGAATCAAGTGGCTGTCTTTTTATATTCGGATGCTTAAACCGGCACAGTAATAGCATGCACTCCATTTTTCACTTCAATCCACCCATGTTCCTATGGCAGCATAGAAAGTACAGGATTTAGATTAGGACAGGACTATTTTGTTCTCTTTAGGTTTTGAACTGAAATATAACTGACATACCATAAAATTTGCCTTTCTGAAGTGTACAACTTCATGGCTTTCAGTATATTACCATTATCCTTATATAATTCCAGAACATTTTCATCACCTCAAAAAGAAACCTCATATTCATTAGCAGTTACTGTCTATTCCCCCTTCCTCCAGGCCCTGGCAGCAATAATTTACTTTCTATCTCTATGAATTTGCCTATTCTGGAATTTTGTATAAATTGAATCGTATACTATATGCACTGGCTTTTTCCACTTAGGATGTTTCAAAGCTTCATCCATGTTTTAGCATGTATCAGCAGCACATGCTGTTTATGGCTGATTCATACTCCCTTATATAGATTCTATATATTGTTTATCCATTCATCAGTTAATGGGCACTAGGGTTATCTCTATTTTTGGCTATTATGAATAATGCTGCTATGAACATTCACGTAGAAGTTTTCATAGAAACATATATTTTCAGTTGTCTTGAATATATACCTAGAAGTGGAATTGCTGATAACTGTGTTTAACATTTTAAGCCAGACTATTTTCCAAAGTGGCTGCACTATTGTAAATTTCCAATTTCTGTATGAGAATTCCAATTTCTCCATATCCTAGTCAAACTTCTTCCTTCTGGTGGGTATGATTTGGTGTCTCATTCTATTTTGACTTGCATTTCCCTAATGATTAATGTTATCGAGCATCTTTTTGTGTGTTTTAGACATTTGTTCATCTTATTTGAAGAAATACATATTCAAATCCTTTGTCCATTTTTTTTAAATTGGATTGTATTTTTATTGTTGACTTGTAAGAGTTCTTATATATGCTGAATAGTTGACCCTTTCAATATATATGTTTTGTATATTTTCTACTACTCTTTGGGTTGTCATTTTTACTATCTTAACAGTAACCTTTGAAGCACAATATGTTCCCTGTGGGGGTTGGGTGCTATGTGGTTCAAATGCAGTGTCTTGGTCATTTTGTCTGTCTTAGGCTCTGGGTAGCCAGGGTTATAGTGCTCCAGGCACCCATGTGAATGTGATGGAATAACAATGGGGCCTCAGGGATGGAAAAAATTAGTGACTACTGGCCCCCAGGGCAGAATGCACTTTAGCAGTGGATTTAGTTTCAAGATGGCACCATTCTGTAACAGCTTAGGTCATGGGGATGAGAGGAGTGTTTAACATGGGCTCCTACTATAAGGCAATGCAGTCATGCAAACTCCTGGCTACTTTCCAAACTGCATTTGGAGTCTGTGAAGACTGGAAGACTCTCATGTTGGAGAACTGCTGTGGAGAAAATCTATGGTAGCAGTGAGGACTGTGGGAGACGTACAGCTTACTTTTTTCTCATAAGAAGTCCTTTCCACCTCCAAGCCAATCTTAGTGGGAGAAAGAGTAGGGAAAAACTGTACAAGGATTTTGCTGCTCCCTTGGTACTTTACAGCACACTTCTTCAGCCACAGCAGTCAAAATATAGTTATATATTCATTGTTTTGGTCCCTCTTTGTAGGGGGAGACAGGCTTCAAAGAACAGTATTTACCCATCTTACTGATGTCCTAAAAGCTGTTTTTCAGTTTAAATGCTGCAGTATGAATATAAAGATCCCAAGGGCCCAGAAGCCTGAGAGAGTAGAATTTCATACAAAGCAAACAAGAGGAAAACATTTTCCGCACTCCCCTCTCCCCCACCCCCACCAAAGAAAAATTCAAGCAGAATAGAAAGAGTATGGGAGGATTGTGGCATGAAGTTAAATGCTGGTACATCCCTTATAGGGGCTTATAATCCTGTCCATCCTCCTGGCTAAGCCCCTAGTTGGGAGAATAATGAGACAAACTCATACAGATTGGGATGGGGGAGTAACACAAAGCAGATGAATTTTCATTTATTAATTCAGTTTATTTTCATTCATATATTCATTTAATCAACAAATAATTATTGAGCACTTACTATGTGCCATGTTCTATGTAAGTATTGGGATGCAGCTAGGTCTCACTTCCATCATAAAGTTGGAAAGTACAAAAAGTCTGGTAGAGAATTGTTCTATGTCAGCCTGGCTCTGCAATAGTAGACATAACAGAAGCTAAATCTAAAAAGAGAAGGCCAGAGATATTCCCTACCTGCTATTCTCAAGCTCTGAAGCCCAGGAAGAACAAGGGACAGCATCTAAAAATTTCCTATGTCCCTGAGAAAAAGGTGTGTAGTGGCTGAGGGTGGGAGATGGCCCCTGGAGGAACATCATAATTAAGATGAATGGAGAGGCTATTGTGATCAGTACAAATCTAGTTAGCAGAGTACCAAAGGGGAAGAGCACATTTTAGTGCACTGCAATAAGAGTCAGTTCCAGTGACCAAAGATGTTAATGGTGACTATATTTTTCAACAGAAGGCAGCATGCATGGATGCAATAAATCATGGACACATTAACCTCCCCACTGAAGCCAGAGTAACAAGGCCCTACCCCTCTGGAATTTAGATCAAAGGTCTGAGGAGAAGAAAATAAGTGAAAAGGAGGGACCCTGAAGTCACCAAGTAGAAACCTAGAATTGGGCAAACTTAAATCATAAAGTGAATTATTTTCTCTGAAAGTGACAGTGTTTTAAAGAATCTGTTATCACTGGAAATAGGGACTTAACTAAATATTTTTAAAATAGAAACAATTTTGAAACGTAAAATTTCATATACTTTGGTTTTATGGCAATAAGATGTATACTCACTATAAAGTATCATTCATTATTTTAGATAAAATATTAACTTTTTGTGGTATAACTTTCTTTAAATATTTATTTTTCTTTTGGAATGAGAATTTTCACACTAAGTAGCTCCACAAACACTAGCAAATTCAACCCAGCTTTGCCTCCTTTTATACTTAGAGAAACAAAGCACTTTTGACCATAAAGTTACTGCTCAAGGTTGTAAAATCAGTGACAAATCCAAGTTCCTTGACTTCCACTCCGGTGGCATTTTCATTATCTTCAAAATTTTTTTGACACCAAATGAAAACTACCACGCACACATACTTTGGAGACTGAGTTTCCAGTTGTATGTGAATAGTTTAAGTACGTTTACAAAAGTAAAATTTTAAGAAAAAACTGTTCAATTTTCCTTTATTTAAATTCTCTGTAGAGATTACTAATGATAAATAACATGCAAAGTATGCAATCCTAACTGAGAAAATACATGAGCCAGGCAGTGGTGTCCCGGTCAATGTTTCACAGCTGGTACCTAGTGGTTGAGGGGCCTAATTAGTGGAGGCTGCTGATTTCCATAGTGTAAATAGTCCCACCATAACCAATTTCAAGTTATCAACATGATGTCAAAAAAGTGGGAAATTTAAAATTATTTGAAAATTTTAAAATCAATTTTGCAAGCTTATTACAAGTTGGCCTTAGCACACTGCTGGGACCAGGGTTGTTTCTCCAGAGCAAAGGCTGACTTACACATTTACTTATTAGAATTCAGGACATTTTATCAGGACAATACACTGAAGTGCTTTAAGAACATATATCCACTTAGTATGGATAATTATCATGAAATTGGTATACTTTAACTACATGTGGAAAGTAGCTTTTTCTTGTAATTTCCCCCAGCCAAATATAAAGGAAAGTGTTAAGTCTTCACACACATACAGTTCTCTGAATGGAATATTTAAGAGAATAGAAATTAAGTGTAAACACCCTTTTGTGAGATTCACATAAAAAGAATCAACCATATCTGTTTAATTTTGGCACCTTATATTCCTCTCATATGACACAACAGAATAGCTACATTTATACAAAGTCTAAATTTTTCTCCTTTCTACATTATAAAGATAAAAGAAAACTGAGGGCAGTTTTAAAATGGCTTGTGAAATGTGGTTTAGGCAAAGGAGTATAGGCACAAGATTGCTAGGCCTCTGCATAATCAGAGAGCTATATAATTTGGTAGACCTTTCTACGATGTAATATTGAACTTTGCCCTTTATAGTTGACATATTACTAAAATGATATGTCTGTGTTACATTGCAAAAAGTCAACTCACGTTTTAGAACCAGAGTTCTATTTTTTTCTGGATCCTAGATATCTTTAGAAATCTAATGAAAACTAATGAATCTATTGAAACACTTTTAAAGAAAAATGCACATATTTATACATACAGAAAATTTTGCATAAAATGTTAAAGGAATGACAGACATTCTGTCACTTGACCATGGGCTTCTGGACTCACATCAAGAACCATTTTTAAGTGTATTAAGAAATCTTGACATTCAAAGGAAACCCATGATGATTATTTTAGAAAAGCTATACAATTATCTGTAAAGGAAAGCAATCATCTTAATTTATATTTTCCTTAAATTAAGCTTTCTAAATGTATTGAGTTTACTTATGGTAAGTCTAGATTTCTAAACATAAGGAAAGTATCTGAAAGACATAGTCACAGATATGAGGAGTAAAGGGATCTTTAGAGATAAAATACCATACTGCAAGTCCTTTATTTTATAAACAAAGAGACAGAGGATCTAAGCACTGAACCAACTAGAACAAAATCTCCATGACCTAGGAGGCCTCATACCATTGTATAAAGGGTACATGCCTGGATAATTTCAGAAATTTCAGAAACCCTGAATTCTAGTAAAGTCCTGCCATTTATTATTTGCATGGTATTGGGTCATCATTTAGCTTCTCTAATGTTTCCTCAGCTAAAATCTTAGTTATACTACAAAGTTGTTACAAGGATTAAATGAGATATTTATGAAAACAGTAAATATTCTAATGTCATGTAACAAGTTAATGAAATTATAGTTATGATAAATAACAGATGAACGACATGCATTCTTCCTGTCAGGACCAAACTTATTAGACGCAGGTCTAGCCAACACCTGAGACAGTCTTTTATAAAGAAAAAAAAAGTGGTTCAAAGGTACTGATATTAGTGGTCACAGGAAAGACTTCTGGTATAAGTGGGATAATGGAAAAAGCACTAGATTCAGAATTAAGAGATTTCATTGTAGTTCCAATTCTAATACTAACTAGAAAACTGAAAAATTATTTCAGACCTCTGGCCCTCCATTTCTGTGGAGAGCAGATGTTCTTAAATATTTGAAGAAGTGCCACAGCCAGACCCCTTTAAGAACACACTGAAAATTATGAAAATTCTCCCCACAAAAAGTATACATTTAGCACATCATTGAAGGATTTCAAGTTAGCTATTAAATTTCCACAAACAGCATACTAACAATCCAGATATTACTTATAAATTGTTTCTAGAACTAAATCAATTTATATATATGAAATATTCTATAAATGTACACATTATAGAATTATAGAAATTTGAGAAGTAAAATTGAAGGCAAGTTTACACAGACATTTTGTGTGAAAAATGTTATATTTAGTAATAGTTATTACAATATTGGTTTCTATATCTCCAACAAAAAGGTATCATTTTACTACCATAATTAAAAATTATCTATTAACCCTTTGCTACTTTTATGATAAAATCAAAACTCATTATTTTGGCATTTCTAATTTGAGTTCAATCAGCTTTTCGCCTCATTTATAACTATTCTTCTCTTACGACCACCCCATCTTTTTCTTACCTCAAGTCCCTTGCCACACTGAAATTCTCATCAGTTGATGGATCCAGTGGAACTTTTCATGCTAGATTCACTGGGGCTCCGTGCTTTTGTACCTGATAATCTGTCTGCCAAAAGCTCCTCTGTTATCCTAATTCACCCAGTTATCTTCAAGTTTCAGGTCTAATGTCAACCTTCCCCACACATACTTTGGAGAACTAGTTGGCAGTACTATAGAGTTAAATATATGCCTATTTTAGGACCCCCCAATTCCACTCCTAGGCATTTACCCAAAAGAAGTTAAAGCCCACATCCGCAAAAAGATTTGTACAAAAATGTACACAGCAACTTTATTCATAATAGCCAAAATCAGTGAATAACTCATCAATAGATCAAGTTGTGATATATTCATATAATGTAATACTACTCAGCAATAAAGAGAAATGTAACTACTAATGCATACAAAAACATGGATGAACCTCAGAATCATTACATTGAGCAAGAGAAGACTGACACCAGTGCACACATATTTTATGTTTCTATTTACAAGAAGTTCTAGAAGAGACACAGCTAATCCCCAGGGATAAAAATTTAAAAAGTCTAAGGAATAATGCGTGAAGTGATTCTAAAGATGCATCAGAGAACTTTCCAGGATGATAGAAGTTTATGGTGAAGTTTACATAATTATATGCAAGAATCAAAGTTCATTGAACCAAGTACTTAAGGTCTATGCGTGTTGTTGGATGTAAATTATAACTCAAGCTATTGCTTGGCTTGATATTCTAAACATTAATTCTGAAATTCTCCCTCTATTATAATAGATCTACATTTTAACAACCACTCAAGGTGATTCTTATGAAGATGGCTAGTTGACCTCTCTTTGGAAAGTACCACTGATGGGAGTTTAAAACTTGCCCTTTTATTAAAATTATACTTATCACAAAATAATAAACAATATATAGAGTTCTAACCATGACTCTAGACAGTTGTATTAATACATACAGTGAGCCACAAACAGATTAAGCCACTGTTCACATAGTCTAGACTCTAGATCCCAAACCTGGATACACTTCAGAATCATATAGAAAACAAAATATAGAACTTTGGATTCTACCCCCACACCAAGAAAGCAGAATATTTTTGTAGTGAGACCCAGGAATTATTTTTTTTTTTTTTAAGTTTTCCCTGGAGACAGTGACATCAACAAGATGGCAGAATAAGAACAAACATGCTCATTTCCCCCACAACAACAACAAGAATTCTGTACTCACCCATATCCAAAAGTCTCTCTGCAGAAGTCTTGCGAATTCAGATAGGAGGTTGTGAACGCCCCCATGGAGCCCAACACCTAGGGGGCTCATTTCGAGAGCGCACACCAGCACCCAGGTATCTGATTCAACAATTGTGCTCCAGGGTTCAGCCTAGAAACAGCCCACTTGCCAAAGAGCTTAGCTATAGCCCTCTTTGTCTTTTAGCCTGCAACCAAAACCATCTGACAAGGGGTCGAGATGGAATCATCTTAGCAAAGAGGCTTGTCTGCCTGTTTAAATCAGTCTTGACAGTGAATCTAAGAGTTATCCAGTGGCTCAGCTCCAGCCTCCTCAGTTGAAGTCCCAGCTCAGAGCTGTTCACAGAAGAATCCAGAAAGAGATTTGTTCATATCTCACAGCCCAGGCATCTGAGCCCGCATGAGAGTATCACTAACCTCCATCCTACAGCAGTTCCCAAGGGGGCCCAGTCTCAGCATCAGCCCCTTGCATTGCAGTTGGAGAACTACCCCATCTATGCAGGGACTTGCTGGGAGATGAATATTTCTCTGAGCCAATAAGGCTGGGTTCTGCAGCCTCTATCCCACAGCAGATATGGAGGGGGTCCAGTCTCAGCTTAGGCCCCTCCTGCTGCAGTCAGGAAATTATCTTTGCAGAGACCTCCTGGAGATACACATGAACATTAGAGCCAATGAGAAGGGTTCTCCAGCTTCCTTCCCACAGCAGATTCCAAGGGGCCTCCCTCTCAGCTCCAGCCCCAGTCTGCTGCAGTTGGGAAACTATCCTGTTTGTGCATATACTTGCTAGGAATCACAGACCTGTCTGAGCTAATGAATCTGAGCTTTCCAGCCTCCATCCTGCAGCAGATCACAAGAGGCCCCATCAGCTCCAGCTCCTTCTGCTGCAGTTGGGAAACTAACCTGCCGGGAGACTCATGCTCCTCATGGCTAATGAGAATAAGCTCTCCAGCCTCCAGCCCATAGCAGATCCCCGTGTAGCCCAGTCTCAGTTCCAGCCCCTCCCACTGCAGTTGAGGAACTATCTAATCTGTGCAGGGACTTGCAGGGAGACATGCTCCCCTCTTAGCCAACAAGACCAGCCCCTCCAGCCTTTGTCCCATAGCAGATCCAAAGAGAACCAGTCTCAGATCACGCCCCACCCACTACAGTAGGGTAACTACCCTATCTGTGCAGAGATCTGCTGAAAGACACATCCACTTCTGAGCCAATGAAACAGTCTCACCAATCTCCTTTCTACAGCATATCTGGAGAGGGCTGAGTCTCAACTTCAGCCACTGTTGCTACAGTTGAAGACCCATGCTGCCTGTACTGGAGCCTGCTTGGAGCCTACATGTAGACCACCAGAACAGTCTTCTATACTTAGGTCCCTGGCCAGCTTTCCCACACAGCCCTGGTATCTGACTTAGGTGTTCCCCAGGTCTGTCTGGGCCTGAAAGCTGTGAATCTCAAAGCCCACACAAGACACATGGCTTGGGTGCCCTTTAATATTGGGGTAGCTGCAGGGGTCACAGTCTCGTGGACACAATAGTCAGTCTTCTTAGAGTCTCTGGAAGGTCCTCTAAAGAAGTACAGACACAAAAAAGACTGCAAAGTAAAATAAATACCTATTTCCTCAATTTGCAGAAATTGTTACATCCGCAAGCATCAAGAACATTCAGGGAAATATTACCTCACCAAATGGACAAAGTAAGGCACTAGAGACCAACCCTAAAGTGATGGAGATGTGTGATCTCTCAGACAAAGAATTCAAAACAACTATTTCAAGGAAGCTCAATGAACTTCAAAGAACACAGAGGATGAATTCCGAAATTTGTCAGAGAAATGTAACAGATAAATCAAAATAATAAAAAAACAAATTCTAGAGCTTAAAAATACAATGAATGAAATGAAAAATGTAATAGTATCAACAACAGAAATAAAACAGAAGAATCAATGAGCTTAAAGACAAACTATTTAAAACACAGAGAAAAAATGAAAAAAATGAAATAAAGAAAGCTTATGGACTCTATGGAACAATGTTAAAGCAAATATTCAGGTTATTGGCATTAAAGACGGAATTGAGAAAAGCAATGTGATAAAAAGCTTATTCAAAAAAATAATAACCCAAAATTTTGCAAACCTGGAAAAAAATATAAATATTCAGGTACAGAAAGGTGAAAGGTGACCAAGCATATTCAACCCAAATAAGAATAATTTAAGACATATTCTAATCAAATTTGCAAAGGTTAAAGACAAAGAGGATTCTCAAAGTTGTGAGAGAATAAAATCAAATAACATACAAGGCAGACTCAAATACATAAAATAGCCAAATATATAAAGCACTGGAGCATCCAAATATATAAAGTAAATACTAATAGATCTAAGGGAAAAATAAACTGCAATATAATAACATTAGGGACTTCAGCACCCTATTTTCAGCAATGGACAGATCATCCAGATAGAAAAATCAACAAGGAAACATCAAATTTAAAATACCCTCTAGACCACATAGACCTAACAGGCATTGATAGAACATTTCATTCAACTGCTACAGAATAAATATTCTTTCCTCCAGCACATGGAACATTCTCCATGACAGACCATATGTTAAGCCACAAAACAAGTCTCAACAAATTTTAAAAGGTCAAAATAATATTAAGTCTCTTTTCTGACCACGATGCAACAAAAGTGAAAATCAGCAAAAAGAAGAAATTTAGAAACTTTATAGATACATGGAAATTAAACAACATGCTCATGAACAACCAATGAGTCAATGAAAAAATTAAAATGAAAATTTTAAAAATTCTTGAAACAAATGAAACTAGGAGCACTTTCATACCAAAAGCTATGGGATATAGTGAAAGCAGTACTCTAAGGGAAATATTTAACAATAAATACCTACATAAAAAATTTAAAAACTTCAAATAAGCTATCAATGCACCTCACAGAACTAGAAAATAAGACAAACCCAACTTATATTATTAAATAAACTTAATAATAAATTTATTATTTAATAATAAATATAAGTTCTAAATAAATATCCCATAGGTTTTGGTATGTTGTTTTCTACTTTCATTTTCCATTACTTTTAATGGCAAAAAAAGCATTACTTTTGCACCAAACTAATACAAGAAAAAAATAAAAATCAGACCATACATAAATGAAATTGATACTAAAAAAATACAAAAGATCAATGAAATGAAAATCTGGTTTTTTAAAGACAAACAAAATTAACAAACCTGTAGCTAGACTAAGACAAAAAAAGAGAAGAGCCATATAAACAAAATTAGAGATGAAAAAGGAGACATTACAACTGATACCACAGAAATACAAAGGATCATTAGAGACAACTATATGCCAACACATTAGGAAACCTAGAAGAAATTAGTGAATAAATTTCTGGACATATACAACTTACCACAAGTGAATCAGGAAGAAATAGAAAACCTGAACAAATAAGTATAATGAGATCAAAGCAGTAATAAAAAGTCTCCTATCAAAAAAATGCCTAGGACCTGATGGCTTCACTGCTGAACTCTACCAAACATTTAAAGAAGAACTAATACCACTTCTACTCAAACTATTCAAAAACATTGAAAAGAAAATACTTACAAACTCATTGTATGAGGCCAGCATTACCCTAGTAACAGAACTAGACAAGGACACAGCACGTAAGTAAGCTACAGGCTAATATGCCTGATAAACATAAATGCAAAAATTCTCAATAAAATACTAGCAAACTGGATACCACACATTAAACACATCATTTACCATAATCAAGTGGGATTTAGTCCAGGGATGCACAGATGGTTCAACCTACAAAAATCAATCAACATAATACATCACATTAACAGAATCAAGGACAAAAACAATATTATCATTTCAATTGATGCTGGAAAAACATTTGATAAAATTCAACATCTCTTTATGATAAGAACTTTTAACCAACTGGGTATAGAAGGAGCACACTTTTAAAATGATAAAGTCCATATATGACAAACCGACAGTTAACAACATACTGAATGGGGAAAAATTGAAAGCATTTCCATAAGATATGGAACAAGATGAAGATGCTCACTTTCACCACTTTCATTCAATATAGTAGTAGAAGTCCTAACCAGAGCAATTAGACAAGGAAAAGAAATAAAGAGCATCCAAAATGGAAAGGATAGATCAAATTTTATCCTTGTTTGCAGAAGACATGATCTTCTTGTTAGAAAAACCTAAACACTTTACCACAAAACTGTTAGAACTAATAAATTTGGTAAAGTTGCAGCATATAGCATCAACACACAAAAATCAGTAGCATTTCTATATGTTAACTACAATCAATCTGAAAAAGAAACCAAGAAGGCAATCCCATTAACAATAGCTACCAAATAATTAAAATACCTAGATATAAATTTAACCAAAGAAGTGAAAGATCTCTTTAATGAAAATTATTAAACTCTGATGAAAATAAATTGAACACACAAAAAAATAGAAAGATACCCCATGCTAATGAATTGGAAGAATTACTGTTAAAATATCCATACTCCCCAAAGCAATCTACGAATTCAATGCAATCCTTTTTAAAACATCAATGACATTCTTCACATAAACAGAAAAAAAAAAACTCCTAAAATTTGTACGGACACAAAGATCTTGAATAGCCAAAGCAATCCTGAGCAAAAAGTAAAGCTGGAAGCATCACATTGCCTGACTTCAAACTGTACTACAAAGCTATAGTAACCAAAACATCATGGTACTGGCATAAAAACAGACACACAGACCAATGAAACAGAATAGAGAATCCAGAAATAAATCCACACATTTATAGTCAACTCATTTTCAACAAAGGTGTCAAGAAAATGCATTGGAGAAGGGACAG